>NW_028320148.1:0-114237 GCF_062004578.1 Staurois parvus
AAACACCCCCCTCCCCGCACATCTCTAGCGCGCCTCCGCACATCTCCGTACACCCAACCCCCCCCCCCCCCATATATCTCTGTACATCTCCGTACGGCAATCTGTTACTCTAACAGGCCTGCAGGAGACCGGCATGACACCATAGATCCATAGATCTACTGATCGCTGGTGTAATGCCTTTCAGGCTCCTGCAGACAAAAATAATAAAAGCACATTTTTTTTTTTAACCTGTAAAAGAGCGCATGTATTATTTTTGTCTGAAAGGTGAACTTCTCCTTTAACCAGAGCCCCCCTCAGCCCCATCCCTGGATACAAGTGTAATGACTCATTCCTTACAGAAGGGGGCACACTTTGTAGTTACAGTATTTCTGTCTATTCTATTCCTTTGCTAGGAAAGCCTGTTTTGTTACTTGAAAACTTCAATAAAAAAATTTGAAATATAAATCTCTTTTCTTCCAGGTGTTCTGTCCATTCTGATTCTGAAGTGCCCGGTGGGCAGGGAGGGGGTAGAAGCGCCCGGTAGGCGAGGGGTTAATAGAATTAGGTATCCATTCGATGTATCCTCTGATAATCATATAGGCCATGAAATAATGTATCACTTTAATTCATGATACTACAGAATGTGAAATTGTAGCCACTGAAATATCGGGGTGCAAATTGTGACCCCTAAATTGCTGTCACACCACCTACCACCCATAGACATCCACAACAAAACTACCACAAACAATTATTGACAGACTTCCGCCCCTTCTGCCATAAACAGCACCCCTACCAAAGTAACACCATCAAGTGACAGAACTGCAACTGCACTGACATCTGTGTACCCATGTGAATGGTGTAGCGTGCAAAGGGTTATATATTGTACATTAAGTAAGGGCCCCCCCTCATGTCACTGTCCTATCCATGTCACTGCACCCCCCCCCACATGTTGCTGTCCTCCCCATGTCACTTCCACCCCACATGTCATGGCCACCCTCCAATATCACTGCCCCCCCCCACATGTCACTGTCCTCCCCATGTAATCCCCCCCCCCCCCAATGTCACTGTCCTCCCCATGTCACTTCCCCACACCGGTGCAGCAAAATCAGTCCCCTGTGAAGATCTGCCCCCCCTGTCATCCCCCCCCCCCAAGATCAGTCCCCTGTGAAGATCTGCCCCCCTTGTCCATACACCCCAGCAAGATCAGTCCCCCATGAAGATCTGCCCCCCTTGTCCATACCACCCAGCAAGATCAGTCCCCCGTGAAGATCTGCCCCCCCTTGTCATTACCTCCCCGGAAGATCAGTCCCCGTGAAGATCTGCCCCCCTTGACGCAACCCTCCCCTCCCCTCCCCGTAGCAGCAAGCTCAGTCCCCTGTGAAGATCTGCCCAGGGGACAGATCTTGCTGCTACAACGGCTTTCTCTCAGCTGGAACCCCTTGTATTGCTGCTCGGTACAGCCCGCTATGAACACATGGGGGGGGGGGGGGTTGAGGGGCTTCTGTACTGTATGAGGGACAGCTGAACCCTCTCAGAATTATGGAACTAGGAGGGGGCGGGGCATACATCTAGCCACGCCCACATTATTACAGCTTTCCCCACCCCTCCCCCGTGTAGGTGACAGTACATTGTTCTCTATGGTGGAGAGGAGCGCCGTGTACTGACGGGGAGAAGTCTGCACTGGGGGGGGGGGGAGGGTTTGCAGGGCTATAGCTACATTTTTACTGCTCACTGTATTGGTGTCACTGGGGATGTCAGTGACGCCAAGTCAGTTCCCCCCCCCCCATGTCAGAATGTCCACCGCAGTCCTGCTATAAGTCGCTGCCATTACTAGTAAAAATAAAAAATCCCAGTATAAATACCGCCAATTGTAGACACTACAACCTTCATATAAACCAATTTACACGGATTGGGATTTCCTTCAGCAAAGAAGCCGAATACATTTTGGCGTAAATTTAGATTTTTTTTTTTTTTTTTTTTTTACTGGACATGTTTTATAGGAAAAAATCAAAAATATGGGACAGACCGCAGGGCACGGTGTAGGGGACACAGCCGGGCACACTACATGGGACAGACCACAGGGCACGGAGTGGAGGACACGGCCGGGCACACTACATGGGACAGACCGCAGGGCACGGTGTAGGGGACACGGCCGGGCACACTACATGGGACAGACCACAGGGCACGGAGTGGAGGACACGGCCGGGCACACTACATGGTACACAGCCGGGCACACTACATGGGACAGACCGCAGGGCACGGCGTAGGGGACACTACATGGGACAGACAGCCGGGCACACTACATGGGACAGACAGCCGGGCACACTACATGGGACAGACAGCCGGGCACACTACATGGGACAGACAGCCGGGCACACTACATGGAACAGACAGCCGGGCACACTACATGGGACAGACCGCAGGGCACGGCATGGGGGACACGGCCGGGCACACTACATGGGACAGATCGCAGGGCACAGAGTGGAGGACACGGCCGGGCACACTACATGGGACAGACCGCCGGGCACGGAGTGGAGGACACGGCCGGGCACACTACATGGTACACAGCCGGGCACACTACATGGGACAGACCGCAGGGCATGGCGTAGGGGACACTACATGGGACAGACAGCCGGGCACACTACATGGTACACAGCCGGGCACACTACATGGTACACAGCCGGGCACACTACATGGGACAGACAGCCGGGCACACTACATGGGACAGACAGCCGGGCACACTACATGGTACAGACAGCCGGGCACACTACATGGTACACAGCCGGGCACACTACATGGTACACAGCCGGGCACACTACATGGTACACAGCCGGGCACACTACATGGTACACAGCCGGGCACACTACATGGGACAGACAGCTGGGCACACTACATGGGACAGACAGCTGGGCACACTACATGGGACGCAGCCGAGCACACTACATGGGACAGACCGCAGGGCACGGCATGGGGGACACGGCCGGGCACACTACATGGGACAGATCGCAGGGCACGGAGTGGAGGACACGGCCGGGCACACTACATGGGACAGACCGCCGGGCACGGAGTGGAGGACACGGACGGGCACACTACATGGTACACAGCCGGGCACACTACATGGGACAGACTGCAGGGCACGGCGTAGGGGACACAGCCAGGCACACTACATGGGACAGACCGCAGGGCACGGCGTAGGGGACACAGCCAGGCACACTACATGGGACAGACCGCAGGGCACGGTGTGGGGGACACAGCCGGGCACACTACATGGGACGCAGCCGGGCACACTACATGGGACGCAGCCGAGCACACTACATGGGACGCAGCCGGGCACACTACATGGGACGCAGCCGGGCACACTACATGGGACAGACCGCAGGGCACGGCGTGGGGGACACGGCCGGGCACACTACATGGGACAGATCGCAGGGCAAGGAGAGGAGGACACGGCCGGGCACACTACATGGGACAGACCGCAGGGCACGGCGTGGGGGACACGGCCGGGCACACTACATGGGACAGATCGCAGGGCACGGAGTGGAGGACACGGCCGGGCACACTACATGGGACGCAGCCGAGCACACTACATGGGACGCAGCCGAGCACACTACATGGGACGCAGCCGGGCACACTACATGGGACAGACCGCAGGGCATGGCGTGGGGGACACGGCCGGGCACACTACATGGGACGCAGCCAGGCACACTACATGGGACGCAGCCAGGCACACTACATGGGACGCAGCCAGGCACACTACATGGGAAAGACCACAGGGCACACTACATGGGACGCAGCCGGGCACACTACATGGGACGCAGCCGGGCACACTACATGGGACAGACCGCAGGGCACAGCGTGGAGGACACGGCCGGGCACACTACATGGGACAGACCGCAGGGTGTGGGGGACGCAGTCGGGCACATTACATGGGACTCAGTCGGGCACACTACATGGGACAGACCGCAGGGCACGGCGTGGGGGACACAGCCAGGCATGTGACTGTGTGTGGCGATAGACCCCAGCCCTTCTCACCAACGTATGACCGAAGGACCAGCTGATCCCAGTTGCGTAACAATGCCAAGCTCAGCCTTGCCCGGCACAAAGATTTTCCAGCTAATGGACCACAATCTATGTGCCAGCAGCCTGAGAGTGATTGTTACTGGGTCAGGTTAATTACACAACCCTTCGCACTGCCACCACCTCCTTTTTACAGAGAAGGAGGAAACTCACAAATCTTAGCAGTAACACTATGATATTAGAATAAGCGTCTGTATACACACTGCCACCATAGACAGATGTATGCAGAGGGTTATTACATACATACCCTCTTCAGAGACAGGGATTCTTTTAGTTTGCATTAAAAGCTTTAGAGACAGTTTCAACCCTTTTCAGAAAATAGGATTTATTACTAAAAAGGTCAAAATGGTGCAATTAAAATATTTACAGAAAAGATGAGAGAGAGAGAGAGAGAACAACAACAAAGAAGTTTCAGAAGGCAGGATAGTTGCAAAAGTCCTTGGTTTGAGCAGAGTCCAAACGTCCGAACAAAAGGGTTGCCATTCTCCCAAATGGTTCCTGATGTTAAAAGGGAGAGATCTCTTACTTCTTCTCTCCAGGCATGTCAGCCTTTTTTATATTATCCAAAAAGGGGTGTCTCCTGAAAGCAAATAGCCAATTGCCTCATTTGGGGATGGGTATTATGCGGTGACCACGGTTATGACCAAATCCCTTCCACGTTCATACTACGGTCAATAACCTTCAATAGATACATGTAGCATCCTAGCAACTTGCAGATTAATATGCAGAATCATATTCCGAACGTCCAGATACCAATTATGGTCTATCCTGCCAATCCGGATAGAAATATATTTCTTTCTACCCTCTTGTAGACGCTACATAGGGATGTAAGGTGTCATGTGACTCGTATTAAAATGACCTATCCGAATATATATTTTATATCAATGTGCCCTAATTCCTGCTGAAGTTATGAATTTGTATGAAAAATGACTCGTGGGAGGTACGGTTTATGGCCCCTGCTGTAATGCTTACATGTCAAGTGACCAACTCAGTTATAGTTTTACGACCCGGCAGAGGAAAGTGTTTGTCAGACCCTCTGGCACCAGGCTTAATTAGTGATTACAACCATGAAGTTTATTCAGCTGTGGCTTATGCACTTGTGACCCCAGTGCACACACAGACCACATTCCTTTCAAAGGGGAGGGGGTAACTGGACGGAGTAAGAATGATATTTTCAGATCATGATACAAGATGGTAGACCTTAACAAAATCGTGGTCAGCGTGCATGTGTCTAAGCGCACAATTGCCACACCGCCCACTGCCATACACGCCACACTGCTCTCCTGTACATACCGCCCCCGCCATACACTGCTCTCCTGTACATACCGCCCCCCGCCATACACTCCTCTCCTGTACATACCGCCCCCCGCCATACACTCCTCTCCTGTACATACCGCCTTCGCCATACACTCCTCTCCTGTATATACCGCCCACCGCCATACACTCCGCACCCCTCTCCTCTACATACCGCCCCCCCGCCATACACTCCGCACCCCTCTCCTCTACATACCGCCCCCCTGCCATACACTCCGCACCCCTCTCCTCTACATACCGCCCACCCCCATACACTCTGCACCCCTCTCCTGTACATACCGCCCCACCGCCATACGCTCCGCACCCCTCTCCTGTACATACCGCCCCCCCATACACTCCGCACCCCTCTCCTGTACATACCGCCCCCCGCCATACACTTCGCACCCCTCTCCTGTACATACCGCCCCGCCGCCATAGGCTCCGCACCCCTCTCCTGTACATACCGCCCCGCCGCCATAGGCTCCGCACCCCTCTCCTGTACATACCGCCCCGCCGCCATACGCTCCGCACCCCTCTCCTGTACATACCGCCCCCCCATACACTCCGCACCCCTCTCCTGTACATACCGCCCACTGTTGTCTTTTATCACAGCAAATATAGCGTTTCAGAAAGAGAGTTAATGGGCTCAACAACAATTCATAAAACAGAACAGATGACCAGTGTATACTTATAAATGTATTTTTCCGCCGCAACCAGTCCAGCAGTTCTCTTCCAGAGAGATGCATTTATTCGGATAAAGATATTTGCAAGAGATGGCAGAAATGCAGCTGATTACTTGTAAATATTACAACGAACCACAACCCTCAGAGTCCCATTTTAAGATACTTCATATCAAGCCTAGAGATCCACCGTCCATCATACGTCCAATCTATAATATGCACCTAGGTGGCTTCCATGTGTGCAATAATGAGAGTTATGATCTATACCTGTGCTCCCATATTAATGACAGGAAGAAGCTCCTCCCCCAGCCAAAAAAAACACTGGCTATACAGTTTACTGGAGGGGTTTCTAATTGGCTGACAAAACATTTTTGAATTTATATGAAAAGACTTCACTTGACATTACTGTAAATAACAATTAAGGTCACTATAGTGTTTAACAGGTACACAAGTCACCATTTCCCAGGAATACCCCCTGGAGTCTAATTACCGTACCCTTTGTAATGTCTAATTAGATAAACAGGCTCTCCCCCAATACCAGGTGACCTGCATAAAACATAGCACAGAGTTCTATTGATGTGTAAAGTGGTCTTGTCACTGGGGTCTGTCCAAGAATGAACAGTATGTAGTTCAATATAAATCTATATAACACACAATGTACTATATATTCCCCACTTGGATCGGTTCTACAAGAACTGATCCATAAATAGTGAACATACAGTTGCAAGAAAAAGTATGTGAACCCCTTGGGATTACATCAGGACTCCCTGCCTACAGGGCACTTCTACCCCCTTCCTGCCTACAGGGCACTTCTACCCCCTACCTGCCTACAGGACACTTCTACCCCCTTCCTGCCTACAGGGCACTTCTACCCCCTTCCTGCCTACAGGGCACTTCTACCCCCTTCCTGCCTACAGGACACTTCTACCCCCTTCCTGCCCAGGCCAATTTCCAGCTTTCAGCGCTGTCGCACTTTGAGTGACAATTGCGCGGTCATGCAACACTGTACCCAGATGAAATTTTTATCATTTTTTTGTGACCGATAGAGCTTTATTTTGGTGGTATTTAATCACCTCGGGGTTTTTTTTATTTTTTCTTAAACCAAAAACCACTGAAAAGTTTGAAAAAATTTTTTTTTCTTACTTTTTGTTATAAAATTTTGTAAATAAATGATTTTTCTCCTTCACTGATCTGCGCTAATGAGGCTGCACTGATGGGCACTGATAGGCTGCACTGATGGGTATTAACAGGCATCACTGGGCACTGAAAGGCAGCATTGATACATGGCACTGATAGGCGGCATTGACTGGCACTATTAGGCAGCACTGATTGGCAGCACTGATAGGTGGCACTGACTGGCACTGATGGGTGACACTTAAAGGCAGCTCAGATGGGCACTGATATGTGGCATTGATAGGCACTGGCACGAGGCACTGATGGACACTGACAGTTGGCACTGCTGGGGCTACACTGATCATCAAGGCACACTGATCATCAGTGTAGATGTCCCCTCTCAGGAATGCAGATTACCAGCTCTCCTCTCCTCTGTCAGTGTGACGGCTCGAGAGGAGAGAAATGCTGATAACCGACATTTCCCTGTTTACATGCGATCAGCTGTGATTGACAACAGCTGATCACATGACCGAGCCGACATGTTTGGCTCTTTCCGTTGATCGGTGATCCGCTGTGTCCGAGGGATACCACACCGCCAATCGCCGCGCTGCGCGCTCCCGGATCTGCGCACTTGCAGTTAGAATGGGAGAACTTCATATGACGTCCTTCCAGAAAGAGAGAACCGCATTGCGCCCGTCATTACCTTATATGGCGGGTGGGAGGCAGTTAAAGACATAAAAAGCCGACTGAATGCTGATTTCACACTTCCCTCTATTCTCATTAAGAGCAAAGAACATGCAGGATGTTAAACTTATTAAACCCGTGTTACCACTTTGACATGATAATAAAAATAGAAAAAAGAATAATGTCAAAACATTCCAAACATTGTATGTGGAAAAACACACGCACACACATACTTGAATAACAGGTTTTTTCTCTTTTACACACATGGATGGAGCTGTTAGTCTCCCTCCCTTGACATTATTGTGTCAATGACAACCTTTAGAAAAAACAACAATGGATTTAGTTGCAAAGTTGAGGGTTTACCCAGAAACTGTCTTTCAGTTGGCTAAAACTATACTCACTACAAATACAATTTGGAATTTATTTCCCACCTGACTTTCAAAAACACAAAATCATGAAGGCTCGTCCTTAGAAACACAAAAATATGCCGGGTCCTCCATAATGTCCCAAATACTGAGGCCAAATCTCTGAGAGCTGTAGCTAAATCTTCATGCATGCCTAAGAACTGTAATTGGAAACACTCATCCCACACGTCCAACGGTCTATGGACTGTCCACAAAATGGTGGTCCATCCCAGTGTAGTGTCTTGATGTAAATGAAGACTCCTCCACTATCAGCTCTTTCAGTTGCTCCATAAACTGACGTCTTTCTTGCTTTAGCTGACTATTCTCAGATTGTAACCTTGTTATTTGGGTTTTAAAGGAGACTTGACTTTGGCTACTGTGGCCTCCATGCCTGGGAGAATTGCCCCACCTCAGAGTAACCTTCTTTGTGTCTTGGTGCAGTTTTGGGGTACAGAGAGTTCCTTTTCTTACTACTATTACCATCAAACCAATATCGTGCGATGTGCCCCAACCTTTTACCAGCAAAACCTCTCAGAGAATGGTATCCAGGTCTTGGACTTGTGCTTGTTGTTATGTTGATTAGCTTTGTTTTGCACATCAGGATCACAAGTCTTTGACCTGGTAAATCCCCCTTGGCTGTTGGATTATTTGTCCTAAACAATGTGGCTGCATCAACTTTTACAGCCTTCTTGTTTGATTGTCTCCATAAATGATCTGCTCTTAATATCATTGTGGCAAACTTGCTCATCAGAATTGGAGCGGAGTTCCCCCTCAACCCTCGTTTTCGTGTTCTGTCTGTGTATTTGAGGTCTTGCTGGAATCCTCACATCCCCCCTGCATTCCTGTGAGGCAGACTTTATCTCCTGGCAAATGGTGTGGAACAACCAGGAAGACATGAGAAGTGGAGCCATCCAGTCTACGGAGGTGTCATTTTTATCACCCAAAACTATGTAAGCCCACTCATTATCAAACTGACCAGAATAAGTGCCCAGTCCTGAGGTCAACTGTATGGTTCATATCATGGGATATGAGCTAGTAATTTAGTGTAGAGTTTCCCAATGACCACTCCCAAGTCAGAGCCCCCCTCCCCTTTTGAGAGGGACCTTTTAAGAGAGTAAGTGAGTTACACACACTCACAGGGATCTCCCAGCAACATCGTAACAGAGGAGATCAAAGAACCTTTCTGCTCTGCATCTTGAATTTGCTAAAACCAGGCAAGGCAAGTAACTTACCCTGTAATTTCCTCGCTATTCTATGTTTGCTGTGTCTTTATATACATATATATATATTCTTGTGACATCTTTGTAACTATTTATTTTGCATCTGTTTGACCGTTAGAAATAAATCTTTCTTTCTGAAGTGTTAAACTGTTTCTAAGCGCTTACTTGCAATTCACGAATCCCTGCCTTTAAAGAGACGCTACTGTGGTTATATCTCTGTATAGCAGGTCCGCGGGCCGTGCTATATAGATCAATATTTCAATCATTATAGTGTATATTTGATAACGGGAGTTTCCCAGTCTCTGACAAAAGTGGTGGTGGCAGTAGAGGGTTAGTTGCGTAACTAACCCAACCCAGTAACAAGCGCATTCAGGCTGCAGGCACCGATTGTAGTCCATTAGCTGGGCAATCGCTGTGTAGGGTGCAGCTGGGTGGGGCCTTGTTACGCGCGTCACCCCACGGTTTTTGGATCGGCTGGCCCTTCGGTCACGAGTTTGGTGAGAAGGTCTGGGGTCTGATGCCGTGGGCGTGACGTATTACTGTTAGTCGCGGCTGTGCGATTGTCGCCTGTTGGTGGCGGCGACCGCGGGTCGTGACAATCATGTCATTTAAATCAGGAGGATTTGGGGTAACCAAGAAAATATTTTCCTGGATATCCTTCTGCAAAGCATCTAGAACCATACTCCTGTGTATGTAGCCTCCATGTTCACATGCAGCTCTAATACCAACCAACATCTCCATGATAGCAGCCATCATAGTTACGTATCCTATGCGACAATTCAGAGGGAGGTTCATTCAGCATTCGTTTGATCCTTCCATGAAGCCCCCATGTGCACACGGGACGTTTTGCTAACGCTGGTAATGTTAGCTGTGTAAAGTCACGTTAAAAAAAAAAAAAGTCAGTTTTTCAGTTGTTTTTTTAGCGTTTTTGCATTAGCAGTTATTTGCGTGTTTTTTCCACGTTTGCATTTTTTTTGGACCAAAAAAAAAATTTGGTCAAAAAATGCCGGCTTGTGGCGTTATACTTTGTTTTACTGCGTTTTTCAGTGTTAGAGCATTTTTACAGCTGAAAAACTTCTCTAGTAACCCACTAGTTTGTTTTTTTTTTTGTTTGTTTTTTTTGGGGGGGGGGGGGTTTCCAGCCAAAAAAATGTGTGCATGGACACATACATAACATTCTAAGGAGTTTTTTGACTGTAGAAAAAACATCAACCGCCAAAAACAGCCGCTGTAAAATCATCAAGTGTGCATGAGGACTAATCATAACATCGGAACGCATACCATCCAATACACACAATAGTTCCAGGAATATCTCTTGTTAGAGGCTGAATACAGATCTGTGTGATTCTAAACCAAAGCCCACAACCTACAGAATTCTGCACAACATTCACCATCAGATGGATTTAGATTGTACATATCTCTGGCATTCTGCAAATCACAAAACCATTTTAAAATCTGTTTAACCCCTCGCCTTCCTGAGGATTTACCCCCCTTAATGACCACGCCTCTTTTTGCATTTGGCGCTGCACTATTTCAACTGATAATTGCGCAGTCATGCAATGCTGCACCCAAACAAAATTTATGTCCTTTTTTTCTCACAAATAGAGCTTTCTTTCGGTTGTATTTGGTCACTTGTGCTCTTTTTATTTTTTCGCTCTATTAAAAAAAAAAGACCGAAAATTTTGAAGAAAAACAATATTTTTACTTTCGGCTATAAAAAATATATAGTAAACTCAGTTACTTTAATTCAGGCCAAAATGTATTCTTCTCCATGTTTTTGGTTAAAAAAATCCCAATAAGTGTATATTGATTGCTTTGTGTGAAAGTTATAGCGTCTACAAACTATGGTATAGATGATGGAATTTACACAGCTTTTACTTTCTGACCGCCCATCACATTTCTTGAGGTGCTAAAATACCAGGACAGTACAAACACCCCCAAATGACCCCTTTTCAGAAAGTAGACACCCTAAGCTATCTGCTGAGAGGCATATTGAGTCCATGGAAGATTTATTTTTTTTTTTTTCCCACCAAGTTTTTGCAAAATGACAAATTTTTTTTTTTTTTTTGTTACACAAAGTTGTCATTTAAATTAAAGTGGAATTACACCCCAAAATACATTCTGCTACTTCTACCGAGTATGGGGGTACCACATGTGTGAGCCTTTTTGGGATCCTAGCCACATACAGGAGCCTGAAATCCAATGACCACTTTGAAAACCTGAAGGTGCGTAACTTCCTCATTGCCCATCACAGTTTGGGAGGTCCTGAAATGCCAAGATGGCACCCTCCCCCCAAATGACCTTTCTGGAAAGTAGACACCCCAAGGAATTTAAAAAGAGGCATGATGAGTATTTTGCAGATCACTTTTTTTTCTCACAAGTTTTTGAAATATAAAAAGAAAAGAAAAAATGGTTTTGTTTTTCCAAAAACTTGTGTCAACAAACGAGATCTGCAAGATACTTACCGTGCTTCTTATCAAATTCCTTGGGGTGTCTACTTTAAAAAAAGGGGTCATTTGGGGGAGTTTGGTGCTATCCTGGCATTTCAGGGCCTCCAAAACTGTGATAGGTAGTCAGGAAGTGTAATGAGGAAATAAAGCCCTTTAAAAGCCTGAAGGTGATTTATTGGATTTTGGGGTCCTGTACTTGGCTAGACTGCCAAAACGTCTCTCACATGTGGTACCCCCATACTCGGGAGAAGTAGCAGAATGTATTTTGGGGAGTAATTCCGCATATATTTATGGCTTGTGTGAGCAATAAATAATTTAAGAGATAATTTTGTGTTAAAAAAAAAAAACTTGTGGTAAAAAAATAAATTCTTCTATTGACTCAATATGCCTCTCAGCAAATAGTTTGGGGTGTCTACTTTTCAAAAAGGGGTCATTTTGGGGGGTGGGGGCATTTTATGCCCAGCATTAGAAGTTTATGCCACACATCATTCACTCTTCTAACCACCGGAAGATCAAGCCTTTCCTTCACTTTTTGTTCCCATGAAAAAAATCTGTATTTTTTGCTACGAAATTACTTTGAAGCCCCAAACATTATATATTTTTTTAAAGCAGACACCCTAGTGAATAAAATGGTGAGTGCTGCAGTTTCTTAAGTCATAGTACTCATGCAGCGATTTTTCAAATGCAGATTTTTTGCAAAAAATAACATTTTTTTTGTTTTACTTTTAATGCACAAAAACACCAATATTTCATAATATATAAAAGATGATGGTATGCCGAGTAAATGGATACCAAACATGACATGCTTTAAAACTGCGCATGCCCCGACAAACTGCATACATTTTTAATATCCATAGCCAACACTTTAAAAACCTTTACAAGCCACCATTTTAGATCTACAGAGGAGGTCTAGTGTTACAATTACTGCCCGTGATCTGACGTTCGTGGCGATACCTCACATGCATGGTGCAACCGTTGTTTACATACCGACACGGAGTCAATGCTTGCGCACGCAGGTGCGGGGGGGGGGGGGCAAGGGTGCTTTTTGTTTTTTTGATCACTATTAATGCTATCTCAGGGAATGCAAATATCCCCCATAACTTCAATGGGCATTGTCATATTTTCTTTGAGAAATCTGGGGTCTATCAGACTCTGGATATCTCCTCTGCCCTTACATTATCTAACCTCACCAAGATCGGGGTGATCAGATGTTTTCCCAATTTACAAATGTCGCTGTTTATATCCTGCGAAACTGAAGTGATGAAATGCTCGTAGCTTCTGATTTCTTAGACTATAGAGATGATTGGCACCATTCCGGTCTCCAATCCGGTCTATGGTCATCTGGCAGAAACACCGGCTGCATTCCTGCATTCTCAGGTTCCCCTGATGGCACGGGACTGCCTGAGAAGGCTGGGGAAGGGGGGCATAGTCTCCTGCTGCTTGTAAAAACAGTCCTGCAGCTAATTAGCCAATAGGATTGTTTTTACATGAAAGCCGGTCGCTGGCTGAAAAAAAAAAACCATACCAGGATGATGCCTGCAGCTGTAGGCATCATCCTGGTATAGCCATTCAAAGTCCAGTGATGTACCAGTATGTCACTGGTCCTTGTTGGATGGAGATATATATATATATATATATATATATATATATATATATATATATATATCCATGTATGTTCTTTTTTTTGTTTGTATGCTGCCTGTGGGCTGAATAAATAAGAGAAGAAATCTCTGCCAGAAAAAGTGGTATGCCCACCATTAGAATATACCGCCCTGCGTCCACTCACTTCTAATGGTGGGCACACATTAGGTCACACGGTGCCACATGTGCCAATTCCAAGATTTTACAAATGTCTAAATAGTGGCACGCTTGAATAAAAATTGTCTATGTATAAGTGGTACCCCGTATGGAAAAAGGATGACACAAAGTCCCAAACTATCTTGCCATTAATCCCCATGTAGTCTGGGCATTCGGGGGGCTCCACGTGACTATCTTTTCCCTTGTAAATCTGAAACTTATAAGTATAGCCTGTTGTCCTCTCACAGATCTTCTACATCTTGACCCCATATCTGGCACGCTTGCTGGGGAGAAATTGTTTGAATGCAAGGTGGCCAGAAAAAATAATCAGGGACTCCTCAATGCAGATTTGCTGGGGAGTATATAAGGTGATTTACAAGGGGCTGAATTTTGGGGAGCCGGTCAAATTCAGGGTTGCCATGAGAGTGACGGTGTGGTCGTTGAAGTGCATAAAACACATTATACTCTTATCTATGCCTGGCCATGGCAGCCATCCTGAGCAGTGTGCCCAAACTGACTGTAAACAATGCAGCCCTCCTCCCTGTCTGTGTTTTCCGGTAAGTAATCACTGGCCGTGACCTGGTGATTGACACCAGCAATCAGCAGCGCGGGTAGGGCGGTCACGCGCACACGCAACCTACCCAGAAATGCAAAATCACATGTATATATTTGTGTGTATGTGATTTTGCGCATTACTGCGGTAAGCGGTTAAAAAAGATCTAAACACCCAACAACAATTGGGTGTGGAGTACTCCTTTATGAAATTACAATAAACCACCATAAGGAAGTATATGTATGTACAGTATTGGCAAAGGTATTGGCCCCGCCCTCCAAATCATTGGATTCAGGTGCTCCAATCCCCTCCATGGACACAGGTGTATACAATCATGCCCCTAGGCATGCAGACTGCTTCTGCAAACATTGGTGAAAGAATGGGTCGCTCTCAGGAGCTCAGTGACACCAAGCGTGGTCCCGTGATAGGTGGCCACCTGGGCAATAAGTCCATCCGTGACATTTCCTGGCTACTAAATATTCCACGCTCAACTGTTGGCGGCTGAGTTGCTGTTGTTCCCAGTTGCTTCCACTTTGTTATAATCCCACCAAGGGGTAGGCCACGTCACATGACAGGGCGGGGTCAGCGCATGCTGAAGCGCACAGTGCGCAGAAGTCGCCAACTGTCTGCAGAGTCAATAACTAAAGACCTCCAAACTGGGTGTGGCCTTCAGATGAGCCCAACAACAGTGTGTAGAGAGCTTCATGGAATGGGTTTCCATGGCCGAGCAGCTGCATCCAAGCCTTCCATCACCAAGTGCAATGCAAAGCATCGGATGCCGTGGTGTAAAGCGCGCCGCCACTGGACTCTAGAGCAGAGGAGACGTGTTCTCTGGAGTGACCAATTTCTCTTCTCTGGCAATTCTATGCACATGTCTGGGTTTGGCAGGTGCCAGGAGAACGGTATTTTCCTGACTGCATTGTGCCAAGTGTAAAGTTTGGTGGAGGGGGGATTATGGGGTGGGGTTTTTCTGGGATTGGGCTTGGCCCCCAAGTTCCAGTGAAGGGAACTCTTAATGCAACATTTTGGACAATTTCATGCTCCAAACCTTGGGGATGAGTTTGGGGATGGCCCCTTCCTGTTCCAACATTGTGCACAAAGCAAGGTCCATAAAGACATGGATGAGAGAGTTTGGGGTGGAGGAACTTGACTGGCCTGCACAGAGTCCTGACCTCAACCCCATAGAACACCTTTGAGATGAATTAGAGTGGAGACTGCGAGCCAGGCCTCCTCCCCCGACATCAGTGCCTGACCTGACAAATGTGCTTCTGGAAGAATGGTCCAACCTTCCCATAGACACCCTCCTAAACCTTGTGGACGGCCTTCCCAGAAGAGTTGAAGCTGTTATAGCTGCAAAGGGCGGGGCCAACTCAATATTGAACCCTACGGACTAAAAGAGATAGAGATAGATAGATAGATAGATAGATAGATATATATATATATATATATATATCGCACTATATATAGCAGTGTGTTGGAAAAAGTGAATAAAGCTGAAAATCCTTCTAATAGCTTTTGTTTCCATCCACACAAATGCATTGGAAACACGACACATTCTATTCCAAATCACAACATGAAGAAAAATACATCAAATTTGTGTTGTTCCTCTAAAAAAAAAAATTGTGTTGCATGGAGTCCCCCAACTTCTGGCCCCTGTGATCAGGTATTCCAGCCCAGGATGATTGGACCACATTCCACAGTTCTTCTCTATTTCTTGGTTTTGCCTCAGAAACGGAATTTTTGATGTCACCCCACAAGTTTTCTATTGGATGAAGATCCGTGGATTGGGCTGGCCACTCCATAACATCCATCTTGTTGGTCTGGAACCAAGATGTTGCACGTTTACTGGTGTGTGGGGTCGTTGTCTTGTTGGAACACCCATTTCAAGGGCATTTCCTCTTCAGCATAACCTCTTCAAGTATTCTGATGGATTCAAACTGATCCATGATCCCTGGTATGCGATAAATAGGCCCAACACCGTAGTATGAGAAACATCCCCATATCATGATGCTTGCACCACCATGCTTCACGGTCTTCATAGTGTACTATGGCTTGAATTCAGTGTTTGGGTGTCGTCTGACAAACTGTCTCCACCCACTAGACCCAAAAAGAACAATCTTGCTTCCATCAGTCCACAAAATGTTGCGCCATTTCTCTTTAGGCCAGTCAATGTGCTCTTTGGCAGATTGTAACCTCTTCAGCACATCTTTTTTCCAACAGTGGGACTTTGCGGGGGCTTCTTGCAGATAGCTTGGCTTCACATCGGCGTCTTCTAATTGTAACAGTCCTCACAGGGAACGTCACACCTTCTTTCATCTTCCTGGAGCTGATTGTTGGCTGAGTCTTCGCCATTTTGGCTATTCTTCTATCCATTCCAATGGTAGTTTTTCGCTTTCTTCTGCGTCTTTCAGGTTTTGGTTGCCATTTTAAAGCATTTGCCATCATTTTAGCTGAGCAGCCGATCATTTTCTGCACTTCTTTATATGTTTTCCCCTCTCCAATCAACTTTTTAATCAAGGTACGCTGTTCTTCTGACCAATGTCTGGAACGACCCATTTTCCTCAGAATTTCAGAGAGAAATGCACTGTAACCAGCATGTCCAACATTTGCTGCCTTCCTTCCTTAAATAAGGGCAATAATTGCCACCTGTTTATCAAAGAATGAATGACCTCACTAATAGAACTCCACATGGCTATTATTGTGAACACGCCCCTTTCAATGAGTGATTCAATGACACAGAATCAGCAGCATGTATGTCATGACTGTTGGGTCTGTTGGATTTCTATTCCTCTACTACACCTGCTAGGAAATTATTTGCCATGTAACACACACACTGCAAAATCTAACACTAAAAAGAGCACTTTTCATTTTATGGTCAGTGTTTTAAAATACATAGTGACACTGTAAATAAAAGTGTAAATGTTATCTGGTAATGTGTTCTGTTTAAATTGACACTAAAGTTGTGATTCCAGTACAAAACATTGGAAAGTTAGTTTACAAATGAAATAAAGTGGTTTTCAATTTTGTGCTTTTTTTAAAAAAAAAATAACTAAAAAGTAATAACTATTTTTAAAAAATTTAAATAAAAATGAACAAAAAAAGAAATTGGCAGGAAAGTCTTGATTGAAGGGAGAAGGAATTAGGGCTGATTAAGGTAAAGTAAGGGTTAATAAGGAGTAAACGAGGCAGATTTTATTTAAAAATAAAGTTGTGGTGGTTTTTTTACCTGTCTGGATACTTTAACTGACATCACATGCAGATGGAAGTTCATCCCTTTGATCTGCAGTTAAATAAAACAGTGGAAATTTGGGGTACATTTAGTAAAACTGGAGCACTCAGAATCTGGTGCAGCTGTACATGGTAGCCAAGGAGCTTCTAACTTCACTTCACTCTTCTGGGTAGGAGACGCCCCAGCTGTGCTGTCATTTGCTACAGGACATGCCAATCAGCGGGTCCCGACCAATAATTTGTGGCCAGAACCAGCTGACCAGCTTCGGGAAGGACAGAAGAGAACTCAGTGTTTGTACATCACTGCTGTCTGTAGAGAGCCCTGTGTTGTTTACAAAGTAGGGAGTAAAAACTGGCACATTGCTTAGTAAAACAGCACAAGCATTAGTAGGCACACATTTAACCCCTTGATTGCCCCTAAATGTTAACCCTTTCCCAGCCAGTGCCATTAGTACAGTGACTGTGTATAGCAATATCACTGATCACTGTATTCGTGTCACTGGTGATGTCAGTGTCATTTAGTCAGTTCCCACCCAGTGTCAGCGTCAGATTGCCTTCCGTACTATAACAGTTCCACTATAAGTCACTGATCGCCACCATTACTAATTATAAAATAAATAATTTCAGTATATATCCCATAGTTTGTAGACTCTATAACTGTGACGGAGGTGTAGGCGGGACAGAGCGCACAGAGAGAGCGATAGACACACAGGAGTTTTATTGAGAGATGTGGGACACTTGATGGGGGTAACAAGGGTAACGTCCGGGTACACAATAGAGGAAGTTCAGGCAAAGATAATCCGGGCACACAGTAGGGGACAGTTCAGACGAGGATAATCAGATAATCCGGGCACACAGTAGGGGCAGTTCAGGCAAAGATAATCTGGGCACACAGTAGGGGCAGTTCAGGCAAAAATAATCTGGGCACACAGTAGGGGGCAGTTCAGGCAAAGATAATCCGGGCACACAGTAGGGGCAGTTCAGGCGAGGATAATGTGGGCACACAGTAGGGGCAGTTCAGGCGAGGATAATCCGGGCACACAGTAGGGGGCAGTTCAGGCGAGGATAATCTGAGCACACAGTAGGGGACAGTTCAGGCGAGGATAATCCGGGCACACAGTAGGGGACAGTTCAGGCGACGATAATCCGGGCACACAGTAGGGGACAGTTCAGGCGACGATAATCTGAGCACACAGTAGGGGACAGTTCAGGCGACGATAATCCGGGCACACAGTAGGGGACAGTTCAGGCGACGATAATCTGAGCACACAGTAGGGGACAGTTCTGGCGACGATAATCTGGGCACACAGTAGGGGACAGTTCTGGTGACGATAATCTGGGCACACAGTAGGGGACAGTTCTGGTGACGATAATCTGGGCACACAGTAGGGGACAGTTCAGGCGACTATAATCTGGGCACACAGTAGGGGACAGTTCAGGCCACGATAATCTGGGCACACAGTAGGGGCAGTTCAGGCAAAGATAGTCCAGGCCCACAGTAGGGGACAGTTCAGGTGACGATAATCTGGGCACACAGTAGGGGACAGTTTAGGCGACGATAATCTGGGCACACAGTAGGGGACAGTTCAGGCGATGATAATCTGGGCACACAGTAGGGGACAGTTCAGGCGACTATAATCTGGGCACACAGTAGGGGACAGTTCAGGCGAGGATAATCCGGGCACACAGTAGGGGGCAGTTCAGGCGAGGATAATCCGGGCACACAGTAGGGGCAGTTCAGGCAAAGATAGTCCAGGCCCACAGTAGGGGACAGTTCAGGCGAGGATAATCCGGGCACACAGTAGGGGACAGTTCAGGCGACGATAATCTGGGCACACAGTAGGGGACAGTTCAGGCGAGGATAATCCGGGCACACAGTAGGGGACAGTTCAGGCGACGATAATCTGGGCACACAGTAGGGGACAGTTCAGGCGACGATAATCTGGGCACACAGTAGGGGACAGTTCAGGCGAGGATAATCTGGGCACACAGTAGGGGACAGTTCAGGCGAGGATAATCTGGGCACACAGTAGGGGACAGTTCAGGCGACGATAATCCGGGCACACAGTAGGGGACAGTTCAGGCGAGGATAATCTGGGCACACAGTAGGGGACAGTTCAGGCGAGGATAATCCGGGCACACAGTAGGGGACAGTTCAGGCGAGGATAATCTGGGCACACAGTAGGGGACAGTTCAGGCGAGGATAATCTGGGCACACAGTAGGGGACAGTTCTGGTGACGATAATCTGGGCACACAGTAGGGGGCAGTTCAGGCAAAGATAGTCCAGGCCCACAGTAGGGGCAATTCAGACAAGGATAATCCGGGCACGCAATAGGGGCAGTTCAGGCAAGGGCAACATGCGGTATGTAGGGACACTCACGGCAGACGGCTTCCAGGGACACTCAGCAGCAGGCAGTGTGCAGGGACACTCAGTAGCAGGCAGGTTCCAGGGACTCTCACAGCGGGCAGCGTAGCAGGCAGTGTACAGGGACCCTCAGTAGCAGGCAGCTTCCAGGGACACACACAGCGGGCAGCGTAGCAGGCAGGGTGCAGGGACACTCACAGCGGGCTGCATAGCACTCAGTGTGCAGGGACACTCAGTAGCAGGCAGCTTCCAGGGACACTCACAGCAGGCAGAGTGCAGGCAGGCTTGCAGGGTCTTGGCTGTGGGGTCGCAGCTCAGACCTCACACAACACACTCGCACGAGCAGGAGACCAACAACCTACCCGGGTCCTGCTCTGGTCTTTTATCGCCGGAGCAGGACGCTTCCTGGTTGCAACGGCCAGCCCGGCATCGGGTTTCTGGGGCAACAAGCCCCGACCCTCACTCCGGCCACGCATAGGGAGCGTGGCCTTTGTCTCCGACGGGCGCAGAGCGCGGGAACCTCAGGGCCGCGCTGTGCCCGCCGAGACACGAGGAGGGGGTGCGCATAGATACCCAGGTGGCCAGCACGTGGGAAATCCACATGCAGGCACAGAGGGGTGGCCGTCTCTTCCGCGTCTGGCCTAGGAGAGGTGTGAACTGCACCACAGGGGGCAGATCTCTGGGGTCCGGCACACCACTTTGTGTGGGCTATGTGCGGGCGCAGGCACATGTAATGGGAAAAGGAGGGGGGAAGTGAAGGAGTGCGAGGGGGGACCGTGACAATAACGCATAACTTTCTTCTTTTTCATATGGCCCGCACTCCACAGGTCTGCCAGAGTGACTGAACAAGGCCTGACATGAACGGAGTCACCTGATCCGATAGGATTTTGGCAGGGAAGCTCACTTGCATGAAGACCGTAACCATGGCTTCTGCAATTTTGGGGGCTGTGCTGCTGGACAGGGCGACTGCTTCGGGATAACGAGTAGCCTAATTGACGATGGTGAGGATGTACCGCTTTCCGGATTTGCTGGGGCGAGCTAAGGGTCCCAGAATGTCGATAGCTACTTGGAACGGCTCCTCAATAATGGGTAAGGGCTGTAGAGGGCCTGAAGGCCACCAGTTCTCCCATGTCTCTGACAGGTATCACAGGTACGACAGTAGCGAGCTACCAATTGGGACATCCCAGGCCAATAAAAGGCCTGGGCCAACCTCTTTTCTGTCCGTAGCTTTCCTTGATGCCCTGCCATGGGAATGTCATGGGCATGGTGCAGCAGTTGGGTCCAGAATTGTTGGGGTACTAACAGCTATTCAGCCATGATCTGGGGCCCCCCCTCGGAAATGTTCTCCGCAACTCAGTACAGCAACCCATTTTCTTGCACTATCCTTTTGCCGGTTCCAGGACCAGTCAGCCCTACCCGGGCCCAGAAGCTTGTCAGAGTAGGGTCAGTGGCTAAGTCCCCTTGAAACTTGTCCCGGTCCCATGTCGCACCAGTATTGTCAGTAGTTGAAGATGAGTCACTCGCCACGGGTAGCTGAGTTCAATCCACATGCTGGGGTGCCTCTTTCCTCTCAGCAGTTTCCCGGTGGGCTTGACTTTGAATGACCGCACCAAAAAAGTGGCACTGAAGATCGCCCACATCATTTCCAAGAAGTACATCTGCAGACAGTCCTCCCATTACTCCCACATTACAGTGTTTATGCCCCAAGCCATAGTCCAGATTGGCAATAGCACGTGGGATGAAGCGTTTGGTGCCCCCTGCTAGTTGGATCACTATGACAGGGCCAGGTTCGAAAGCGTCGTCAGGGTGCACCACTCGGGGGTCCACAATGATGAGGAAGGCCCTTGAATCTCAGAATCCCACCTCATTTTGTCCATCCACCGTGACCTCTTGCAGGTGCTTTCCTTGGAGACTCTGGGTAGGGGCTCCCACAGGCTGTAGGCCAAAGACTCCTGGAGGGGTGTCCTTGAAGGTAGGTCCTCGGGAGCCTGGTACAGATCCACATAGTGTACCAGCTGGGTAAGCTAGGCCTGAGAGTCTGTTTCTTGGAGGGGCAGCTGACCTGGTAGTGACCAGTCTGTTCACATATCTAAGGCTGGTTTGAGGGCCCACTGCAAGGTGGCTGAATGAGGTGGGAGCAGGGGCCGTGGTGCTGGCACTGTTTGGGGGTCCATCTGGCGATTAGGGAGGTGTGTAGGGCACCGGTGCAGGATTGGGCATCTCCGCAGGCTTCTTCCATTGTGGGCTAATTAGGAGAGCCTCATCCGCTAAGGCTGCAGCTTCTTCGAGGGTGGCAGGTTTCCGCTTACACACCCACCGTCGGAGCTCGTGGGGGGACTTGAAAAGGAATTCTTCCTTCAGGTTGCCTTCTCCCCTTCCAGCCACTGGCGACATGCTAAGGACATCTTGTGCGCAAACATCTTGAACAAGGTCTCTGGGAGGCTGGGGGTAGTCCAGTACGGCCCTTTTTATCTCCTCATAGTTCCGTTTCTTGAGGGGGTTCATAATTCGGTAGGCCTCAGCAGCCCCTCCGTCAAGCAGCCCTACCACATGGCGAGTCCAGTATGTGGTTGGGACCTTTAGTAGTCGCATTGATATTCAAAGTCCTGGAAAGTCCTGGAAGAACCCATCCACATCTCCGGTGTGTTTTTGTTAGGGCTTAAAGTCCTTTCTGGATATTCTCTGGGCCCGTGCCACAGGGACAGGCATAGGAGCAGCTGCTTGGTTCTTTGCAGCTTCCCACTCTGTCTCTTGAGCCTTTTCAATGCCCGCCAACTTCCTTTCTGTGGTGGCATCCTTTCCTAGAATGGCCATCTCTTCCTCATTCCATATGACCTAAGGGCATTTGCTGCTTGTACTGTGAAGCTCTCTGGAGACTGCTTGGCCCATGTCTGTGCCCGACTCTTCCCGTTGCTGTTCGCTGGCTTGCACCAGCATCTGGACCAGCTGATCTTTGAGTACCCTGTAGTTGAGGCCCAAAGTTTTGGCCTTTTCTTGTAAGCTGGTCACTATCCAGTGTTGATATTCTGGGGCCTCCATTTCCATTGTATGCAGACTCTCATCCGCCATCTCGAGAGCTTTAGTCCCGCTGCTGCCAACCAGTTGTAGCGTATTGGAGCACAGAGAGAGAGCACACGGAGACAGATTGCACGGAATCCGACGTGAGGGCATTTATTGGGGGGGTCTCGTGGGGTTACAGACGATCGGGCAGCTAGTCCACAGAACAACACAAGATGCAGTGATACAGTAAAGTTCTCAGGATGGCAATATGGGACAACAGGGGGCCTATAGTCCACAGGGTTCAATTGGAGAGAGCGGTGGCGGTACCGCAGGAGTTGAAGTCCATGGGCAAGGGTTTTGGGCAGAAATGGGGCTAAGTCTTTTGGGGAGAATGGAAGTTAAGTCCAGCACAGGCTGAGATCCAGGCAGCATGGGGTTAAGTCACTTACTGGATGCAGGGAATAGGACACGGAGGGTTAAATCCACACAGGCAGAGATCCAGACAGTACGGGGTTAAAGTCCACACAGGCAGAGATCCGGGTAGCATGGTGTTAAAGTCCACACAGGCAGAGGGATCGTAGCAGGCACAGCAGTGGAGGAGGCTAGTGAGAGGGAGGAGGGGGGTCAGTGAGGAGGTCTGGCTGCAGCTTAGACCTCGCTCACACCAGCAGAGGAAGCAACCAGGAACCACACACCGAAATCGGGGGCCTGCTCTGCATTTTATATACAGAGCCGGGTGCATTCCCGTTGCCGTGGTAACACGAGACTTAGCGTGGCAACGGGCCCCACTCCCTCGACACCGGCCCCGCACAGGGAGCACAGCCTTTGGCAGGATCGTGCCATGCCAAGGAGAGAGGGAGGGGGGTGACAGGAGGGGAGCCTGCAAATTTGATTTAACTACATTTCCAAAAAAAAAAAAAAAGCGGGAAGGTGGACGTCTGTTTTTGGAGTGCAGTTTCTAAATATCACTCCAGAAAAGGATCTTGGGTGACCAATATGATCCGAGCAGCTCTGTCCCATGTGATCTCTGTGATGACCATCCTCAGCTGTCACATAGGTAAACCCCTTCCTCTCTTATGATTTGACTGTCATCTTCATTGAGTTTTGTCATTTTTCTCCAGTCTTTTGAGGTTTGGCCTTGTTTCCCTTTTTCCATAGAAAACTGCCCAAAAAATAGTGCCAAAATATTAGACAATAGCTAGACCTTGTGGCACGGTAGCAAAAATTGCCCCGGTCTTGGCTAGAAGGTCCAGCCCACGAGGAGAGGTGTAGAAAAAGTGGGTGGTGTCCTGACCTAGTTGATTGCCCGGGACAGTCAAGATTTCTAGTTCGGTGTCCCGCTAGAGCTCTGTCCCGGGCTCTGTCCCGGAAACTGGGTTGTGCTTGAGGGCAGCTGCACTGTCATTGTTTCTAAATATATACACCGCCGGCACTGCATGTATGTAGAGTTCCCCCCCCCCCCTTTCCTCCCCCACAAACACAAATTACAAACTTCTCTCAAGCAGGAGCACATGGGGTCTATATAGGCATCCCAAGCCACTCTGCATGTCCAGATATTGGGAAGTTCATTTGTGGCCATGCCATTTAGCCTGCGTTATCCAAACTATGTAGAATGAAAATTGTAAAGTGATCTATAAACTAACATTGTGAGTAAATGCAGAAAACGAGCCTCAGAGCGAAGCGGTTTCCATGGGAACACAATTGTATGAATGGTGATTATTTAGAATACAATGTGTGCTTATTGAGGATTGTTATTTTGTAACTGTGATGGGAGTCACTTTGGCTGGGGGGGCCCATGGAACTCAGCTCACTTTGGAGAGGTGGGGAGACCCCTGTCTCAGCTCCCCATATTCCTCTTATGTGTAAGTCACCCTGTGCCTGTTAGGGGTGCAGGGGGATCTGTCCTAATATTGTGTGGGCTTTGTCTCAGACTATGTGGACTTTTTTTTAGGAGATGGGTGGGGGTTGTTGGTTGATCCTATGTGGTTGCATCCCATTGTGCTATTGTTTGGGAGCAAACTATTATGGGATGCATGTGTTTATGTGTATTAACTTAGTGTAGGGGTGTCTCCAGCAGCTGTCCCTCCTGATGGGATTGTCTGCTGGTGTGAAGTTTGAATACCTGTGTGTCTCTTGTTACTAAATGTAGATTGCCCCGCCCTGTGTCATTATGCAGGGAGGGGGGATTGTCCCCTGAGTGTATATATCTTGTATCTGTGTTCAAATAAACTAGTCTACCTCCTGGTTTACTTCAAGCCTGGTGTCGTCTAGTCTTGTGTGGTGTCTGTTGTCAGTGTTTGGATGGGGAAGCGGTATTCTAACGGGAGTACTCAAGTGCAGTCTGGGACGGTTCCATTACACCGCCCCATGTCACCCCTCCACACTCCTCTCCTGTACATACCGCCCCATGTCACCCCTCCACACTCCTCTCCTGTACATACCGCCCCATGTCACCCCTCAACACTCCTCTCCTGTACATACCCCTCCACACTCCTCTCCTGTACATACCGCCCCATGTCACCCCTCCACGCTCCTCTCCTGTACATACCGCCCCATGTCACCCCTCCACGCTCCTCTCCTGTACATACCGCCCCATGTCACCCCTCCACGCTCCTCTCCTGTACATACCGCCCCATGTCACCCCTCCACACTCCTCTCCTGTACATACCGCCCCATGTCACCCCTCCACACTCCTCTCCTGTACATACCGCCCCATGTCATCCCACCACACTCCTCTCCTGTACATGCCGCCCCCTGTCACCCCTCCACACTCCTCTCCTGTACATACCCCCCCCCCCGTGTCACCCCTCCACACTCCTCTTCTGTACATACCCCCCCCCGTGTCACCCCTCCACACTCCTCTCCTGTACATACCCCCCCATGTCACCCCTCCACACTCCTCTCCTGTACATACTGCCCACTGCAGTGTTCCTCTAAACCCTTGAGATACCGAGTACCGATACTTTTGGCTCAGTACTGGCCCATACAGACCATCAATACTTTGAAGTTTTTTTTGCATTAATGGACGCAATTAATTGCACCGCAAAGCATAGCAGGTGATTTGAACAGGAATCCAATTCCTGTCCAAATTGCATGCGGTTCCCCCACTGCTCTGTGTGAACCCCGGATGGTCATGGCCCGAGATCACACAGGAGCGGTGCGGGAAACCTCCCTGCAGGCATCCCATGATTACTGTCAGTGGTAGGAGAGGAGAGAAGGGATTTGAAATCCCCGCCGGTTTCTTTCACCTCCTTGCAGCGATGATCGTTCGGGATAGACGACATATGATTGGTCAGCTGATGGAGCAGTGGGGAAGCCGCATGCGATTAGGACAGGAATCACATTTCTGTTCAAATCGCATGCTAATCTTTGCAGTGCAGTTGGCATCCACTAGTGCAAATCACACCACAAAGTGTCAGTTAAGGTATCGGTAGTATTTGTACTCATGAAAATACTCGGTATCGGCACCCATACTGATATTGGTGCATCCCTAACCAGCACCCCCCTGCAGCAATGATACAAAAGAACATCCTAAATCCTCATCTGCTCTAACCCTTGGGGGGGGGGTCTGTTTATAAAACATTCAATGAATGAATTTCAAACACATTTCATACTGAACAAATTTTGTCTGTAATTTCTCTAAAAGTCATCCTTCTAATCGTTTATTCCATCTAGTGGCCAAAATGCAGCATATTCTCTCATTTAGGAATTTCAGAAAATTAAATATTGTTTTGGCCACTAGATGGAGCCAACGATCATTGGGATTACTCTATTAGGAAAATTACTGTCAGAATACACAAGTGTGTGACTTTCATCCAACAAATGGTTCATAAATAGACCAATCAGTGCTTGTTCAGTTTTTACTTTAGTTACACTTACTGACCTTTATGGACACTGTGAAGGTTCTGCTGACATTTCTGATCTGTGGTCTCTTCCCAGGTCTCCTGTGTATGCTGATCATCCCGGTGTCACCAGGAACGGTGTATGTACAGAGCGGATCCGACATCGCTGACTGTAATATGAAGTGTCCTGCGGATGATGTTACGGTGGAGCTGTACAGAGTATGCAGAGGGATGGATAGGACACTGCTAGAAAATCTATGTTATATAAACCACACCAAATCACATGACCCCAGACTCCGACTGCACACAGGGAGCGGCTGCTGGAAGCTGACACATGCCAGGAAGGAGGACTCCTGTGTGTATAAGGTCTGGTGTCACTGTGATAAGAATTCTCTATTGTCCTCTACAGAGATCCGTGTTCTGGGTAAGAGTCCATATCCTGCATCACGCTTCTCCCCGCACTGCATTGTACTCTATGGGGGAAGAAGTGTGTCTATTATACAGGATGAGTGAGGATAGGAATGTGTTGCTTCATGCAGTAGGGTTCAGGTACCACCTGCTGATATTTACCCATCTGTCCTACAGTGAGGTCAGTGGTGTATTTAGGTTTTGTGCTGCCCTAGGCAGCACTAAAATCATCTGACCCCACAGATACCGACCAACACCCCCCCCCCTTCCCCCTCCCGTGGAGAGAGCCTGACCTTAACCAACATCACCCCTGCCCCCCACCTGGGAGAGCTTTCCACAACCCCCCCCCCCTGCAATAGAGAGAAAAAGACACACATCTTCACAGCTCTGGACATCCCCGGGAACGGGAGTCAGGCTCTACATACACCATCAAGCAGCCCGCAGCCTCTCTCAGCTCCCACCTGGTTCCTATGGCACACATGTCCCTTCTTTCATCCCTTCTTCTGGGGGGGAGGTTCCGCCCCCCTGAAAAATGCCACCCTAGGCAAGTGCCTTGTTTGCCTTGTATTAAATACGCCCCTGAGTGTGGTGCTGGAGGGTTATGGGTGTAGTGTGTCCATTATGGGCCCAGAAGGGTTAGTGACTATCAGCACTGCCCTGTGTAAGGTGACTGGAAACAGCCACAGACAGCGCAGGGAATGGAGTGGGATGGAGTATATAATATACACCAAAGGGATTATAGCAGCATGGAGTGTATACTCTGTCCCCTCTCCCCATCTCTCTCTGTCTCTCCCCAGTGGTGTATTGTGGTTTTGTGTTGCCCTAGGCAGGACTAAAATCGGTCCCCCCCCCCCCCCCGTATCTAAATTTGCCCCACCCTTTCAGCTGCAAACTCCACCCCTTATTCTTTAGGCTCCACCTCTTCCTATTAGAGCTCCACCCACTGACAACGATGGGGCACGACTCCTCCCACTGACACCAACGATGGGGCACGACTCCTCCCACTGACACCAACGATGGGGCACGACTCCTCCCACTGACACCAACGATGGGGCACGACTCCTCCCACTGACACCAACGATGGGGCACGACTCCTCCCACTGACACCAACGATGGGGCACGACTCCTCCCACTGACACCAACGATGGGGCACGACTCCTCCCACTGACACCAACGATGGGGCACGACTCCTCCCACTGACACCAACGATGGGGCACGACTCCTCCCACTGACACCAACGATGGGGCACGACTCCTCCCACTGACACCAACGATGGGGCACGACTCCTCCCACTGACACCAACGATGGGGCACGACTCCTCCCACTGACACCAATGATTGTGCCCCATCATTGGTGTCAGTGTGTGAGGAATAGCGCCCCATCATTGGTGTCAGTGGGAAGAATAGCGCCCCATCATTGGTGTATCGAGGCAGCGGGACAGGAGGAGCGCAAAGGGACAGGTGAGGGGCAGCGGGACAGGAGGAGCGCAGAGGGGCAGCAGGACAGGAGGAGCGCAGTGGGACAGGTGAGAGGCAGTGGGACAGGAGAAGGAGCACAGAGGGACAGGTGAGAGGCAGTGGGACAGGAGAAGGAGCACAGAGGGACAGGAAGAGCGCAGAGGGATAGGTGAGGGGCAGTGGGACAGGAGGAGCACAGAGGGGCAGTGGGACAGGAGGAGCGCAGAGTGATAGGTGAGGGGCAGTGGGACAGGAGGAGCGCAGAGGGATAGGTGAGGGGCAGTGGGACAGGAGGAGCGCAGAGGGGCAATGGGACAGGTGGAGCGCAGAGGGATAGGTGAGGGGCAGTGGGACAGGAGGAGCGCAGAGGGATAGGTGAGGGGCAGTGGGACAGGAGGAGCGCAGAGGGATAGGTGAGGGGCAGTGGGACAGGAGGAGCGCAGAGGGACAGGTGGGGGGGCAGCGTGACAGGGGGAATGAGACAGGATTGGGGCAGTGGGACAGGAGGAGCACAAAAGGGACAGGTGAGGGGCAGTGGGACAGGAGAAGCGCAGAAGGATAGGTGAGGGGCAGTGGGATAGGAGGAGCAGAAGGACAGGTGAGGGGCAGTGGGACAGGAGGAGCGTAGAGGGACAGATGGGGGGGGCATGGGACAAGATCGGGGCAGCGGGACAGGTGAAGAAGCACAGTGGGTCAGGAGGAGCGCAGAGGGGATAGGTGGGGGGCAGCATGACGGGGCATGGAACAGGATCGGGGCAGCTGGACAGGAGGAGTGCAGAGGGACAGATGGGGGGTAGTGGGGACAGATGGGGGGTAGTGGGACAATGTGGGGGACAGGAGGGGGCAAGTGGAACAGGTGTGGGGCAGCGTGACAGGAGGGGGCAATGGGACGGGGAAGGGAAGTAGAACAGGTGGGGGGGCAGTGTATCGGGGGACAGTGAGACAGGAGTGGGGAAGCACCAGTCCTCCAAGCACTTACCTGTCCAGCAGCGGCTCCTCCAGATGGTGTCCGCATCATTCCAAGACAGCTGCCTGTGTCCCTTCTCCCCCAGGATCTCCGGTGGCAAAAGAGCGGGCGGGCTCCTCCACCCTGACCTCGTCCTCTTCTTCTTCCTCCTTCACTGGCACCTTCCTGCACATCCTGGCACACTGACAGCAAGCCCGCCCCTCATGCTCCGAGCGCTCTCCGCTGATCCGTCCACCACTCCGCTCTCCTCTGCAGCCGGTCCCTTGGCCCAGGTGACCTTCCTTGCTGTACCCTCAGCCATGGCGGCCCTGCCCCTGTCTCTTTCCCACGTAAGTCTCGCTTCCGTGGGAAAGGTGGGGGGGCAGCACTGCCACCGGGCCGCCCCCCTAAAAAATGCCGCCCTAGAGCCTTGTTGCCTTGCGGCAAATATGCCCCCTGCCTCTCCCCATCTCTCTCACCCCTCCCTCCCCATCTCCTCTCCCCATCTCTCTCACCCCTCTCCCCATCTCCTCTCCCCATCTCTCTCACCCCTCTCCCCATCTCCTCTCCCCATCTCTCTCACCCCTCTCCCCATCTCCTCTCCCCATCTCTCTCACCCCCCTCCCCATCTCTCTCACCCCTCTCCCCATCTCTCTCACCCCTCTCCCCATCTCTCTCACCCCTCTCCCCATCTCCTCTCCCCATCTCTCTCACCCCTCTCCCCATCTCTCTCACCCCTCTCCCCATCTCTCTCACCCCTCTCCCCATCTCTCTCACCCCTCTCCCCATCTCCTCCCTCCATCTCTCTCACCCCTCCCTCCATCTCTCTCACCCCTCCCTCCATCTCTCTTTCTCTCCCCATCCCCTCCCTCCATCTCTCACCCCTCCCTCCATCTCCCTCACCCCTCCCTCCATCTCTCTTTCTTCTCCCCATCCCCTCCCTTCATCTCTCTCACCCCTCCCTTCATCTCTCTCACCCCTCCTTCATCTCTCTCACCCCTCCCTCCATCTCCCTCTCTCTACCCCTCCCTCCATCTCCCTCTCTCTACCCCTCCCTCCATCTCCCTCTCTCTACCCCTCCCTCCATCTCCCTCTCTCTACCCCTCCCTCCCTCTACCCCTCCCTCCATCTCCCTCTCTCTAACCCCTCCCTCCATCTCCCTCTCTCTACCCCTCCCTCCATCTCCCTCTCTCTACCCCTCCCTCCATCTCCCTCTCTCTACCCCTCCCTCCATCTCCCTCTCTCTACCCCTCCCTCCATCTCCCTCTCTCTACCCCTCTCTACCCCCCTCCCTCCATCTCCCTCTCTCTACCCCTCTCTACCCCTCCCTCCATCTCCCTCTCTCTACCCCTCCCTCCATCTCCCTCTCTCTACCCCTCCCTCCATCTCCCTCTCTCTACCCCTCCCTCCATCTCCCTCTCTCTACCCCTCCCTCCATCTCCCTCTCTCTACCCCTCCCTCCATCTCCCTCTCTCTACCCCTCCCTCCATCTCCCTCTCTCTACCCCTCCCTCCATCTCCCTCTTTCTCTCCCTCCATCTCTCTCCCTCCATCTCTCTCTCCCCTTCCTCCATCTCTTTCTCTCCCCATCCCCTCCCTCCATCTCTTTCTCTCCCCATCCCCTCCCTCCATCTCTTTCTCTCCCCATCCCCTCCCTCCATCTCTTTCTCTCCCCATCCCCTCCCTCCATCTCTTTCTCTCCCCATCCCCTCCCTCCATCTCTTTCTCTCCCCATCCCCTCCCTCCATCTCTTTCTCTCCCCATCCCCCCTCCATCTCTTTCTCTCCCCATCCCCTCCCTCCATCTCTTTCTCTCCCCATCCCCTCCCTCCATCTCTTTCTCTCCCCATCCCCTCCCTCCATCTCTTTCTCTCCCCATCCCCTCCCTCCATCTCTTTCTCTCCCCATCCCCTCCCTCCATCTCTTTCTCTCCCCATCCCTCCCTCCATCTCTTTCTCTCCCCATCCCCTCCCTCCATCTCTTTCTCTCCCCATCCCCTCCCTCCATCTCTTTCTCTCCCCATCCCCTCCCTCCATCTCCCTCTCTCTACCCCTCCCTCCATCTCCCTCTCTCTACCCCTCCCTCCATCTCCCTCTCTCTACCCCTCCCTCCATCTCCCTCTCTCTACCCCTCCCTCCATCTCCCTCTCTCTACCCCTCCCTCCCTCTACCCCTCCCTCCATCTCCCTCTCTCTACCCCTCCCTCCATCTCCCTCTCTCTACCCCTCCCTCCATCTCCCTCTCTCTACCCCTCCCTCCATCTCCCTCTCTCTACCCCTCCCTCCATCTCCCTCTCTCTACCCCTCCCTCCATCTCCCTCTCTCTACCCCTCTCTACCCCTCCCTCCATCTCCCTCTCTCTACCCCTCTCTACCCCTCCCTCCATCTCCCTCTCTCTACCCCTCCCTCCATCTCCCTCTCTCTACCCCTCCCTCCATCTCCCTCTCTCTACCCCTCCCTCCATCTCCCTCTCTCTACCCCTCCCTCCATCTACCTCTCTCTACCCCTCCCTCCATCTCCCTCTCTCTACCCCTCCCTCCATCTCCCTCTCTCTACCCCTCTCTACCCCTCCCTCCATCTCCCTCTCTCTACCCCTCCCTCCATCTACCCCTCCCTCCATCTCCCTCTCTCTACCCCTCCCTCCATCTCCCTCTCTCTACCCCTCCCTCCATCTCCCTCTCTCTACCCCTCCCTCCATCTCCCTCTCTCTACCCCTCCCTCCATCTCCCTCTCTCTACCCCTCCCTCCATCTCCCTCTCTCTACCCCTCCCTCCATCTCCCTCTCTCTACCCCTCCCTCCATCTCCCTCTTTCTCTCCCTCCATCTCTCTCCCTCCATCTCTCTCACCCCTTCCTCCATCTCTTTCTCTCCCCATCCCCTCCCTCCATCTCTTTCTCTCCCCATCCCCTCCCTCCATCTCTTTCTCTCCCCATCCCCTCCCTCCATCTCTCTCCCCATCTCCTCCCTCCATCTCTCTCACCCCTTCCTCCATCTCTTTCTCTCCCCATCCCCTCTTTCCATCTCTCTCACCCCTCCCTCCATCTCTCTCACCCCTCCCTCCATCTCCCTCTCTCTCTCCCCATCTTCTCCCTCCATCTCCATCCATTATTATTATTATTGACATTTATTGATTCAGTTGCACAGCTGCACATTTTTGCACTTTATTCCTTTTTATACTTTTGATTACATAATGTTTAATTACTGCATCAATATCTTTGTAATGTTTGTGCGTTTATAGCGCTGCACTTTATATACACACGTTTACATTGGAATTGTTGCCTATACCCAGAGTGCCAGCAGCTCCCTAAATAATATACCTTTTTATAATTATTTATATCTGTTTTTAATTAGCTCTCACTTACATATTCTTGGTTAAACCCGGCTCCTAACTTTTTTAGCTAGCTCCTAGAATCAAAGCAAATTTGTCAAGCCCTGCTATGTGCTCTGGCCATACAACATACTTATTGAAGGCACCATTGGGTGGATATATATTCGCTGTAATGGTGAATTACGGCAGAAACCCTGGGTACTTCTTGTGAAACCTCAGTTGAGAAACCGTTTTTACCTCATGCTACGGCATAAAGAAGTTGGCAGATTTGCTTCTTTCTCTGGCTCAGACACTGGTCAGTGAACCTCCCATGCAAAAAATACCTCAACCTGAGAGCTACTATTTTGGTCCCTCCTTGGAGAAGTACATCAAGGAGATCATAGATGTAAGAGTATTCTCCAAACTCAGAAGAAGGCCTACTCTCCTGCAGGTAGACCTTATTGCTGGGTCTAGGAAAAGCTGATTTCATCCCTGTTGGGGATCTAGCTCAGGTCAAAGTCTGAAACAAGCTTTCATTGAAAGATGTGGTCCTCCAAACCCCAAAGTGTAAGACTTATTATTATTATTATTATTATTATACAGTATTTATAAAGCGCCAATAGTTCGCTCAGCGCTGTACATTACAGAGGGGGACAGAACATGTGACAGAACAATACCAATACAATGCAAAACATGAGGGGATTGAGGGCCCTGCTCCTTGGAGCTTACAATCTAGGAGGGAGGGGATGGTGGCACAGGAGGAGATAGCTGTGGGGGATGGGGTGGTAGGAAGAGTGGAGGAGGTCGGCAAGTTAGCAGGGGGTGGGGTAGGCTTCCCTGAAGAGATGGGTTTTCAGGGTGCGCCTAAAGGAGAGGAGAGTAGGTGATAGTCTGATGGGTTGGGGCAGGGAGTTCCAAAGGATGGGTGACACCCTGGAGAAGTCCTGGAGGCGGGCATGGGAAGAGGAGACCAGGGAACTAGAGAGAAGGAGGTCTTGTGAGGAGCGGAGTGTGCGTGTTGGGTGGTACTTGGATATTAGGTCGGTGATGTAGTTCGGGGCAGTATGGTGGACGGCTTTGTACGTCAGTGTTAGGATTTTGAATTTGATCCGTTGCGCAATCGGAAGCCAGTGGAGGGATTGGCAGAGGGGGGTGGAGGACACTGAGTGGAGGCCAGTGGAGGGATTGGCAGAGGGGGGTGGCGGAGATGGAGCGGTTGGAAAGGTGAAGGAGTCTGGCAGCCGTATTCAGGATGGACTGAAGCGGGGATAGCCAGCGGCGAGGCAGGCCAGTGAGGAGGGAGTTGCAGTAGTCGAGTCGTGATATGATGAGGGAGTGGATGAGCTGTTTAGTGGTTAGGAACGTGCGGAGTTTGGCGATGTTGCGGAGGTGGAGTCTGCACAAGTTTGTTAATCAGAATGGAGTGATGTTTGATGGCCTTTTTGGCCTTCTGGTCATAGGAAATATTCAATGTTTTGATCCAAAGTGTCACTGCCTGAGCTAAAAACTAAAGTTTCGGACTCTGCCTCCTCCCCACTTTATGCACTCAGTTGTATCGCTCTCATCACAAAGAATTATTGCTGCTGTTCAGCAGCTCCTCTTATATGAAATCATTGCCCCAGTTATGAGTGGGGAACACTTTTAGAGTTTCCATTCAAACCTGTTCAGTTTCCAAACCAAATGGAGGAGTTTGAACTATGCTGGATCTGAAGACTCTAAACCTGTTGTGGGTTTTAAAAATTTTGCAAGGAGTTGGCTATGTCAGTCTGTGCCTTCTCCTGAAAGATATCTTCTGACCTTGGTGGACATCAGGGATGCTTATCTGCATATTCCAATTTTTTCATCCTCAACGTTATCTGAATTTTGCAGTTTGTGTGTTTTTTTTTTTTTTTTTTTTTTTTTTTTTTTTTTTTTTTTTCTTTTGGCCTATCCACAACCCCATGGTCTGGTGTTTGTATGCTGTGTGGTCCACCCCTCAGTTGGACTACTTCTGGAAATCTTCACCAAGACACTTGGCCAGGTCTTCTCTTCTCTGTTCTCAGGTAATACACATTGTGGGTTACCTGGATGCTCTCCTGCTAAATGAGTAGTCTTTCCTATCTCTGTCAGCCAATGTGCACCCTCAGTCTTTGAAAGTTTTGACTGGATTGGACACTGTTTTGGATACCTGTTCCTGATATGAGATACAGCCCTCTCCAAAACTTTTGCATTCTGGGACAAACAATCTGTCTCTGTTCTTATGCCGGAGCCCATTGGTCCCAGGGTTGACCTTTGTGCCTGCATGAGGGTGTTGGAACTGATGGTAGCCTCCTTCGAGGCAGTGCCGTATGCCCAGTCTCTGTCTGGACCATAGCAACCCAACCTTCTGGCAGTGGGGGACAAACAGACTTGGTGTTTTGAGAGTGCCATGTGTCTGACCTGCAAAACCAGACTTTCCATAGTGCGGTGGAATTCTAGTCTGGTGCTAGGGTCAGTAAAACCTTTTCCTCCAAATGTGTGGAAAGTTCTCATGATGGATATCAACCAGCCAAAATACCTTCTCAGTGCAGGAGATGTGGGGACAGAGGAACAGGATGGAGAAGACTTGATTTCCCATCAACATTCTGGAACTCCGGTCAAATTAGTTGTCCCTTCAACACTGGACCCCTCATTTGCAATGTTGCCTAACAAGAATCTAGTCGGAAAAAGCCATGGCTGTTGACTACAACAACCATCAGGGGGCACCAGATGTTGTTCTGATAAAGAGGAAAGAGACTTGAACCTTTTTTGGGCAGAGCTGTATGTTCCAGCACTGTGTGCTGTCTAAATTCCAGGTAAGGAAAATTGTCGGTGAACTTTTTTAGCATCAGCCTCCAGATCCAGGGGAATGGGCTCTCCATCTTGAGGTGTCTCAAGCCTTTAGATAAAGGTAGGGTTACATCATGTGGATCTTCTGACATCCAGATTCAACAACAAACTCCAGTTTTTTTTGCCAGAGATCCCACTTTGTGGGATCCGTTCCATCTAATTCATGCCTTTCCAACTTTTTCCTCATCTGCTCCACAGGTTTGAGATGGACATTCCTATGAGTCTCATAACACCAAAGAGGTGTGGGCCAAGAGGACATGGTAGCTGAACACACTAAGACCCCTGGCATAACTTGTGCCGGTACACCATCCTGCTTTGCAGTCACTGGCTTCAATGGCATAGCTGTTGAAACCCAGGCCCTGAGGAGCAGACCTGTTGGGTTCCATCACCCCTACCCTTTTGAAGGCTATGAAGTCAACTTCTCATAAGGTCTAACATTGCACCTGGAAAGCCTATTTTGTGTACTGTGAGAACCGGAAACTTCATGTAGGGCTCCTTGCTTCTCTGTCATTGCTAAGTGGACAGGACATCATGCAAGCCTATGGCCTAAAGCATAGGGATCCTCCCTTCCCTCTTAAGGTGCACTTCACTAGAACTATTAGAACTTCTTGTGTATTTCAGCACCAAACATCTGTGTCACATATTTGCAAGGTGCCTCCTGGTTTTCTTGGAAGCAGTATCATGGTTGTAGTGACCATAACCACCTTTTGACCATGGCAGGTTGGTAGGGTGGATGGTGGGATGGAGCATCTGCCAGCAGACAGTGTGAACACTTTAGGGTAAGTGAGGGGAACATGTAGATTTAAACAGAGATAAGTATGAGGGATCCACTGATATCAGCAGACTTGTGTCTGGGCAGAGAGTTTTCAGCTACACTTCACCTTTTTGTAATATTGATTGAGGAATCCACAATAGCATGTCAGCTGCAGAGATAAACTGTATCAAACCAGAGAACAAAAATATAATATATTGCAGCTTAGCAGTCCTTAGGTGTGGTGACTGCATTGGTTTTCTTATTTCAGTGTGAGTACTAGAGCTAGCACTCTATTCCTTGTATCTGGGCACTGTGCTGGTCATACATGAATTAGCTGGCACATTCTCCCTGTGCTTGCCTAGGTCATGATGGCTTCCCCACCTCCTAAGTGCTTTTAGTCCCCAGGACAAAAAATGCTATACAAATTAAATTAAATCGTCAAATTAAATTGGGACTGTCCTTATTCTGATCATTTCAGATCCGGTTCTCATCTCCAACATCACCAGTAATGGCAGCCGGTTGGGTGAGGACATGGCGGTGAGCGTCCAGTTCTCTGGAGAAGAGAGCGCTGTGACCTGGGAGGTGGACGGGGAGCCTCTCCCTGAAAGATACCGGCTGATAGATGACAATAGGACGCTGATTATCCCCAGTGTGCAGAGAGACGACGCCGACAGGAGATTCCGGGTCAGGATCACCAACCCGGTCAGTGAGGAGATCCAGGAATACCGGCCGATCAATGATATAATGTTCATCAGAATGCTGGAAGCAGAAGGTATTGGTGACTATGGGGGCGTCATGTTATATTCCATGTATTGGGGTGTTATAGATCGGGGTCATCCTCTCTCCTCTTCTCTGGGGGGTCATAGTGGGAGGGTGACACAGGATAGTAACATTGTGTCATGTTGTCTCTTCTCTGCTCTCCTGATGGAGGATTAGACAGGTGAGATGTCACATGACCACCAACAATACAGACTGATACATTGTATATTTATCATATGTGTATCTAAATCTTTTATACGTTGTGTCTACATTCCATTTACTTTCTCACAGATTTGAAGCCATATAGAGGAAGGATGGGTCTCATTGCTGCTCTCATTGTTTTAGGAGCAGTGATTGTTTCTTCTATATGTCAGGTAAGTGATATTTCTTCCTCTCAGTAATACATTATTACACAGATGAGAGTAGTAAGTTGTCGATGCAGTAGGAGTAAATAACATACCCGGGCATCAGTGGGAGGAAAAATGCTCCTATGTCAGTGGTGAACCTTCTGTCTCTGGTGGGTCCGTCCTTCCGCTGTCCATCCTTCTGTCTCTGGTGGGTCCGTCCCTCCACTATCCATCCTTCTGTCTCTGGTGGGTCCGTCCCTCCACTATCCATCCTTCTGTCTCTGGTGGGTCTGTCCCTCCACTATCCATCCTTCTGTCTCTGGTGGGTCTGTCACTCCACTATCCATCCTTCTGTCTCTGGTGGGTCTTTCCCTCCACTATCCATCCTGTCTCTGGTGGGTCTTTCCCTCCTCTGTTCATCCTTCTGTCTCCGTCCTTCCTCTGTTCATCCTTCTGTGTCTGCTGGGTCCATCCCTCCTCTGTCCATCCTTCTGTCTCTGCTGGGTCCGTCCCTCCTCTGTCCATCCTTCTGTCTCTGCTGGGTCCGTCCCTCCTCTGTCCATCCTTCTGTCTCTGGTGGGTTTGTCCCTCCTCTGTTTATCCTCTGTTTATCCTTCTATCTCTGGTGGGTTTGTCTCTCCTCTGTCCATCCTTCTGTCTCTGCTGGGTCTGTCCCTCCTCTGTCCATCCTTCTGTCTCTGGTGTGTCTGTCCCTCCTCTGTTTCTGGTCGGTCTTTCCCTCTTCTGTCCATTCTTCTGTCTCTGGTGGGTCTGTCCCTCCTCTGTCCATCCTTCTGTCTCTAGTGGATCTGCCCTCCCTTCCTTTGTTCATCCTTCTATATGTACCTGGAGTTGGGGCATCTGGCATAGTCCTGCAGGGCATATGGGCACATATTGGGATTCCATTACATGTAGGGCTTTTCCATTGCAGAAGCCTGTCTACAGCAACCAGTGAGCTGAAACAGGGTTCCTAAAATGTGATTTGTTCTTCACCAAATATCCAAAATAGGTGCCTCACCACTTACTTTTTCACAAGCCTTATTCTCTTCTGAGCAGCTCCATCCCATCAGACACAGATGCCTCCTCTGGCATGTTTCACCCTGATGTAGGACTTTACAACTATGCCCTACATCAGGACAAAACATGTTGGGGAGGAGCCATTGTCCACTGGGATGTTGCTCAGAAGAGAATAAAGCTTGTTGAAAAAAAAAATTGGTGTTGGTGCAACCCTCTTTTTGGCTTTTGAATCTTCCTTGGGCGTGAGATGCATCCTGATGGGCCTTAGAAAACTTATGGCTGGTTTTCGTGGGGCACATTGTCATCCAAGGAGTGGAGTCATGGGTGTGAGTCTCCTGTGAGACTCTTCTTCAAAGTCATCGCACTCAGTAGACAGACAAAAGTATTGAACACATACTATTTCACATCTGATATATTGATACGCCATATATTTCGTGAGTAAATGTTTTACTGATTAATGGAACCTCCATTATTGGTGATTACTAAATGTTTTCTGTATCTTTAGAGGATACAATGTATTTTGGTCACTTCTGTTTACAAAGCTGTTTCTGTTAATGTGTTTGCATTTGGAGTGTGTTTCTTGCACAGCTTGTGGATCACAGCTCAGTATTTCAGTGGGATTGAGTTCAGGACTATCAGTCCTTTCTATAATGTGGAAATGTTGTTTCAGCTCCTCTATTGATTTACTTGGTTATGATTTATCACTTTCAATCAATTTCTTTTGAAGGTGGCCATTCAATGATCGTTATTTGGCTGGTTTAGAAGGGACTGGCCAGATTTTGTTCAGAGTATGGCTGCCCCCGCATGAGAGAAGTTGATTTTTGATCATGGGACATGCTGGGAAACGTTTCTTCATCAGGGGCTACAGCTGCTGATTGGTATATTCTGGCAGCAGCAGCTCCCACTGTCAGAATGCAATGTCACGGGGGGGGGGGGGGGATCCTTCATCCACTCATCTGATTTGTGTGGATGGAAGAATATGTTAGGGATAGGCAGTAATGCTTCATGCCCTTCTGAAAAGTAAACTATGGTGGATCACTTTTCAGAGGGTGGTATAGCAGTGGCTGGCACAGGTTCAGGAGGCACTACTGTCAAATGGTAATCTTACTTTGCAGGACCACGCTGCAAATGCAAGCCAAGTGTAAAAGGTCGAATTTGGTGTGGTCGCATAATGTGACCCTGTCAGGCTGTAGTATCAGAATTCCAGGGGGCAGCAAAACTGCGGCTCAGCCACTTATATTTACCTCTCCCCGGCTGCCAGTGTGAAAAGCCCTTGGTTTTTTTCATTCTGGCTGCTGGCACTCACCTACTACTATAGAGTTTTCTGGCACAACTTGGAGTTAACAGATCCCTCAGTTTATATAGGTTCTAAGCTCTAAGGCAAAAAAGCATCTCCATATAATTTGGCTTCCTTCACCATGCTTCACAGTTGGGATTGAAGATTCAGTGCTGATCTACGATTATTTGTTTTATCGAAAATGCTGTGTACATATATGCCAAATGGTTCACATTGTGCCATCATTCCTGTGCTGTGGAAGATCAACGTGTTTTATCTCGGACTTGTATGGGAAAGCCGTGTTAGTGTGAGCAGTGCTGGTTCTCATTATATTATTGTGGCTTCGATAAAACGGTCCGTATTGCGGTTCTATGATAAAGATCCGACAACATGTTATTCACAACACTTTCTCTCTATTATTTCTTCCTATATTGGTGCACTTTGGATGTGTTTTGGATCACTCAGCCCCTGTCACTGTCCATCTGGGGGGTCATCTACTATGTGGAGGGTCAGAAAACTTCCCATAGATTAATACATGGTGAAAGTCCCTATAGGGACAGTGAGTGTATGACTAAAGGCCGAATACTGTTTAGAAAGTAAAGTCATATAATGGAGTGCATGGAGGTGATCAGGGATGGGGAGGGCCATCAGAATGTCTTGGGGGGGGATCCCGGCTTGGCTGCCCTTATCTGATGTAGTGAACACCCCAGTAGTCACATGACCAGGGACAGTCAGTAAAGAATGAGGTGTCACTGCTCTAAATCCTCTGTGATCTGTGAGGATATTCTGTATTATCTGACCTTTCATCCTTGGTTTTATATTCTCAGAGACCTCGCAGGAAGAGAGAGGAGAGCAATGTGACCTTGCAGACTGAACCTCCAAATGACATGGAGAGAGGGGCTGTGATCACTCAGGAGAATGAACCTTTGCCTCCAGAATGGGGCTGGGCCCACTATACAGAATGGATATGCTCCCATTGTAGAATATGGACCGGATCACAACCAAGCAAGTCCAAGTACTTGGCAGATCAGAAGAGAATGCAGAGCATGAAGGTTTGAGAGGATTGAAAGTCTTTGTTTTTTGGGGGATTTTTTTTGCACTTAACACTGACAAATGGTTGCACATACATATCTGAAAACTGTTACAAGAGACAATTCTGCTCATCTACTCCCATGATCCAGCACCCCTGACAGGTAACATAGTCAGGTCAGTGACTTCCCTTTTCTCCATTGTAATTAAGCAGTACAGTGTGATCACCCCCTTCCCGTGGCTGGACAATGAAGAAGTTCATCCCATTGATGAGATCAAGAAGCTCCTGTGTGGGTGACAGTACTCTGAAATACAACAGAGCCCGCCATTCATATACTCGGCTAGATGCAGGAATTTGGATGTCACCACTATTCATAACCTGCAGCTTTCTGTGTCACTGCTCCTCCCCCACCCTGATCAGTGGTAATATATGAGCATGAACAGAGCACTTATTAAATGCTAGAATGGCAATGAGGTGTAGGGTTTGTGTACACATATATATGATGATTATAAATGTCTTCTTATCTCAGAGGAAGGCTGGAACTGAATCTCAGGAAGACTTGGAATATTATTTCACATGTATCAAAAAAGTGGAAATTGCAGTTCAATGTTTCTAAATGTAAAATAATTCACCTAGAGAGCAGAATCCTGTGAGAGAGAACAACATTGGGGTACATTGTTGGCCAGCACTGCAGAGGAAAAGAACTTGGGGGCACTTATTTCAGATTATTGAAAACTGTGTGACCAGGCAGTGGGGAAAGTGAATAGAATTCTAGGATGCATCACTAGAGGGGTCACCGGCAGGAGGAAGGAGGTCCTGATTCCCCTATATAGATCTCTATATCACTAGAGGGGTCACCGGCAGGAGGAAGGAGGTCCTGATTCCCCTATATAGATCTCTATATCACTAGAGGGGTCACCGGCAGGAGGAAGGAGGTCCTGATTCCTCTATATAGACCTATCACTAGAGGGGTCACCGGCAGGAGGAAGGAGGTCCCGATTCCTCTATATAGATCTCTATATCACTAGAGGGGTCACCAGCAGGAGGAAGGAGGTCCTGATTCCTCTATATAGATCTCTATATCACTAGAGGGGTCACCGGCAGGAGGAAGGAGGTCCTGATTCCTCTATATAGATCTTTATATCACTAGAGGGGTCACCGGCAGGAGGAAGGAGGTCCCGATTCCTCTATATAGACCTTTAGTTGGACCTCATTTAGAATACTGTGTCCAGTTCTGGAGATCTCACTTACAAAAAGATATTGATAAGATAGATCGAGTCCAGAGACGGGGAACAGAAATGGTGGAAGGTCGGGGGGGGGGGGGGGATAAAACATATCAAGAGGAACTTAACATGTCCAGTCTGGAGGACAGAAGGGAAAGGGGAGACATGATTGAGACCTTTAAATACATCAAAGGGGTGAATAAGGTTCAGGAGGGCAGGATCATCAACACGAAACCAAAATCAAGAACACGAGGACAGGACCTCCAACTAACTGGAGGAACGTTCAGAACTAATCTCAGACAGTTCTTATTTCACTGACAGAGTAGTGGATGCCGGGAATAAACGTCCAGCAGAGGTAGTGAGCCAGTCAGCAGTAACTAGCTTCAACCATGCGTGGGACAAGTACAGATCTATACTCAGACAAAAAAGTAAAAAAAGAAACACAATAAAAAGCCAAAACAAACGCCTTCACTTTTCTATGTTTCTATCCAGAATGTATTTTTGTATTTATAAATAAAGTAATGTAATATATTTAGACATTTTCTTCAATGTATTTTATTAAAGTTTTACAATACAAAATAAAAGAGTTTTGTGTATTATTATCATAACCACTTCATCTCCGGAAGGTTTTACCCCCTTCATGACCAGTCCATTTATTTTGCTATTCAGCACTGCGCTACTTTAACTGTAAATTGCGCAGTCATGCAATGTTGTGTACAAATGCAATTGATATCATTTTTTTTCGCACAAAACTTTCTTTCGGTGGTATTTGATCATCGCTGGGTTTTAGTTTTTATTAACAAAAAACATTTAGGGAAAAAAACCTGATTTATGTTCTACTTTCTGTTTTTAAAAGATATCTAATGAAAATAATCTAATTTCTTCATAAATTTAAGCCAAAATGTATTCTGCTACATGTCTTTGGTAAAACCAAAGAAATCCCAATAGGTATTAAAATATAAGTAATAAAATATAAGTTGTGTGAAAGGTATATCATCTACAAACTATGGTATGTATACTGGAACTTACGCAGCTATGGACACTAGACTGGTAATGGTGGTGATTAGCAACTTATAGTGGGGCTGTGATAGGGTGGTGGGCAATCTGGTGCTAACTGACACTATCTGGGAGAGTCAGTAACTGACACCACTAGTGATACCAATACAGTGATAATCATGTACTCTGACACTTTACTAATGACTTTGGCTGGGAAGGGGTTAACATAACTTTTTTGTCCATGTGTTTCTTGTGTGTCAGGAGTACACTTGTGCTCTCCTGTGGTCCAGAATCAGCTGACAGCGGGCTAATGACCACTGTCAGGTGACGTCACAGAGCTGCTCCAGGGTCTGGAAGGAGCTTGACAATAATGTCGGGATCACACCTGAGCAATGCATGCGACTAGTTTCTCCATACAGGAGGCGTCTTGCAGCTGTCATTACCAACACAGGATTTTGTACAAAGTATTAAATACATTTTAGTTAGCGTGTTCAATACTTTCTGCCCGTGTCCTTTCATTTTATTACACATAACTTAATTTCTGAACTTCTTTGTTTTGGTTTCTTTGTATCTATGGATTTCATGGGTTGTTACTGACATGTGGAGAAAATTTCATGTTAATAGAACCTTAAGAAATAAAATTACCGAAAACAATGGTGACGTGTTCAATACTTACTTTACCCGCTGATATATCTGCATTACCTATAAGAAGACAAAAGAAAAGAGAGTTGGGGGAGGGGGGGATATCAAAGAGACCTCAGATCCTCGGGATCTACAGTGGGTAGATAAGGGAAGGACACTTTTTTAGGAAAGGAGGGTCGATCCCCATCCCTGGGGACAAGTCAGCCCTCTATGTCATATTCTAAGTTACAGAATTAGTTGTCAGTATTCCATCCAGGGGAGCCATATTCTTGTAAACTCATCATGTGTATCCTCTGGAATGGCCTACATCTATACAGGTTCTATGTCTGGTATTCAGGAATCACATGGACTTCAATTATCAAAACACTTAGGAGTCTATTTTATTTAAAAAAAAAAAAAAAAAAAGGACAGCATTTTAGGAGGTGCAACCTTACCAATATGGAACTCACACCGGCAAACAGGTACAATGGTGAAAAATGAGCTCCACCTTTCTGTTGTGTCTCTGTGTGCCACATGGAGAAGAGAAAGAGCACCATAGAATTGTCTGAGGATTTCAGAACAAAAATTGTGGAAAAAGCATGGACCATCTTAAGGATACAAGTCCATCTCCAGAGATCTTAATGTTCCTGTGTCCACTGTGCACAACATTGTCAAGACGTTTACAGCCCATGGCACTGTAGCTGATCTCCCTGGACGTGGATGAAAGAGGAGAAATTGATCAAAGATTGCAACAAAGGATTGTTGGAATTGTGGCTAAAGAACCTCAATCAACTTCCAGATAAATTCCAGCTGACCTTCAGGTACCAGGTACAACTGTGTCCGCTCGCACTATACGTTGCCATCTGAATGATAAGAGATGCTATGGTAGGAGACCCAGGAGGACCCCACTGCTGACACAGAAATATGGTAGGAGACCCAGGAGGACCCCACTGCTGACACAGAAATATGGGAGGAGACCCAGGAGGACCCCATTGCTGACACAGAAATATGATAGGATACTCAGGAGGACCCCACTGCTGACACAGAAATATGTTGGAAGCCAGATTGGAGTTTGCCCATCATTCTGCTGTTTTCAGAAAATGCAATGAGGCCTTTAAAGAAAAGAATCCAGTCCCACGTGGTGGGGGGTCACTGATGTTTTGGGGTTATTTTGCTGCTTCAGGCACTGGATGCCTTTACCGTGTTCATGGCATTATGAAATCTGAAGAATTCAAATCTGGGGTGCCATGTAGGGCCCGGTGTCAGAAAGTTGGGTCTCAGAGGTCATGGGTCTTCCAGCAGGACAATGACCCAAAGCACACGTCAAAAAGCCCCCCAGAAATGGTCTCAGACAAAGCGCTGAAGAGGACTGAACTGGCCAGCAATGAGTCCAGATCTCCATCCCATAGAGCTCCTGTGGAGAGATCTCAGAACAGCAGTTGGGGAAAGGAACCTTCCAAACTGAGAGACCTGGAGCAGTTGGTGGAAGAAGAGCGATCCAAAATTCCAGCAGACAGGTGGAAGAAACTCATTGATGGTGACAGGAAGACATTGATTTGACTTATTTTTTTCAAAGGGGTGTGCCACCAAATATTACATGTAGGGTACCAATTTTGTCCAGTCCATTTTTGGGGGTTTGCATGGAATGTGTCAGATTTGGCTTTTTGTTTCTCCTCCTTTTTTGTGTTCTACTAATACAAACAAAAGAAAGAAACATGAGAATGCTGAAACATTTGCAATTGCAACAATTTTCTGGGTGAAGTTGTGCGTTATCTGACAGAAATGCAGGGGGGGGCAATATTTTTGGCCATGGATATATATACGGTGTATATATAGATATACTTTGTTATTAATATATTTTCTCTCCATATACGGATGGTGTATGTTGTACATCTACTATAATACATACATAGATACTACTGTTTACTAACCAGATTACAAGGAAATTGTTTTCCAATACTTTCATCTTCTGACTTTGGAGCCAATAAAGGAGATCACAGAGACTGTCATATCCACTACAACCAGCAGAGGGTGACAGAGCAGCAGAGATCAGCACACTTCTGTTAGCACATTTTTCCTCTCCCTTCCCCCAGCTGTGTCTTTATGGCAGCTAAACTCATATATACGCAGGAAGAGCGCTCAGTGTCTCGGGTGTTATAGCTGCTGCTGTGGAAATACATTAAAACAGAAAATTGTATCAAAAACAAAATTGCATTAAATCCAATGCAGCGTACATGAAGCAGCTCCATCCCCATATCCACCCACAGGACTAAATCTATAAAAGTCTGACAGAGGAAACTCCCCCATTCTTGGTACAAAGAACAAGATCCACCGTGGGGGGGTTCCTACGCTGCCATGGATTGGCGTTGGGAAAGGAAGATTACGGTAAGTATTTCATACAATTTCCGTTTCCTGACGCCAACATGGCAGCATACATGGGATAAATAGCAAGTTATACAGGGAGGGCCAAACTTTATTACAATGGACATGGAAGCCTAGCCCACCATTCTGTTGGAGTCCATTGACGTACGAGCCCCTGGATCTTCCCTGTAGTGCCTGAGGCAGGTGCACTGCAACAACCAGCCTGCTGGTGAGGAGAAGCACTTTGAATCGGCTCAAGTGCCACCTTCTGTGTTGTAAGAAGGAAATTCTTTGGAACGTCCAGAGAGTCCAGTGTGCCCAGCGTAGCGAATGGATGCGAGGCATCATTGTTTCCAGGAGACCCCTGCTTTGGGATAGAGATACCACATTCTGAAGACTCTCCTGCTGCTTGGCCCATTCTGGGAAGGAGGAGACGAGTACTCATCGAGCATTGAACTGGGCTTCCATATTGATGACTGTTTTCACACCTCCTATCCAGCCAAAACTTCTCAGGCTGGCCGGATGAATCCTCATCTGAACTAGAAGGTGATCTGGGCTCTGGGCCAACAGTAGAATACCATCCAAGTAATGATGGATTCCAAGCAACCTGTTCCCTCAGAAGGGCTACACCGAGATTAGGACCTCTGTAAGGTCATCTGTGAGGTGGAGAGCCATGAAGGAAGGTATGAGAACTGGAATTGTCCACCTCCCACCGAGACTCAGTTTCTTTAAACTAGGGATGCACCGGAATTTCAGTGGCTGAAACGTTTCGGCTGAAAACACCCCTTTTGCCTGATATGAAAAAAATCACTGCTACTTCTACCGAAAAAACCCCACCCCTTGTCGCCGCCTGCCCCTCGCCTCTGCCCGCTGACTCCGGCCGCCGCTCAGTAGTTTTCAGCCTTACCTGAGAACCATTGAACGATCCCGACACTCGGCATAGAGATGAGTGAGGGAAAGATGGCCTCCACTCATCTCTATGCCCTTGGAGGACCTGAGCGATGTCACTTCCTGTTCTGGCCATTTTTTATATATAAAGCACTAGATCAATGCTTTTTTTATTCTAATGCTTTACATTGCAGAGGAGAGATGTGGGGTCTTATTGACCCCATATCTCTCCATAAAGAGGACCTGTCACTAATTATTTCTATTACAAGAGATTCATGCATGCAAGAATAAAAGTGATCAACATTTTTTGTTAAAGGGACAGTGCAGAAAATTCCCCCAAAAAATTAAACTTTTTTTAAAAAAAATGTATTTAAAATGCCCCTGTCCCCCCCGTGCTGGCACGTAGTGGTGAACGGATATGTAGCCCACGCCCACATATGTAAATGGTCTTCAAACCACACACGTTAGGGATCGCCATGAACGTTGGAGCAAGAGCAATAATTCTGACACTAGACCTCCTCTGTAACTTTACACTGCTAACCTGTAGAAATATTTAAAACATCACCCAAGGAGATTACCGCAGTTTCACATCATTCCACGAGCGTGCGCAATTTTAAAGCGTGACATGTTGGGTATCTATTTACTTGCTGTAACATCCTCTTTCATATTTTACAAAAAAAATGGGGTATATATTGTTTGTTTGTTTTTTTAATCAAAGTGTATTTTTTTCCCAAAAATATATATTTTTAAAAACTGCGCATTTTGGTTTTCGGTCAAGTGCACTTTGAACTTTCGGTACCAGAATTTTCATTTCGGTGCACCACTACATTAAACTCAATACCAGTTGTGTCTTCGGTCTTCTTTGTTCAGACACTGAAGAGAATAAAAGGCCTGTAAATCTCTCTGATGGAGGACTTGGAATCAATGCCCTTTGCAGTCCTATAACATTGATGTACTGAAAGAGGACATCCACCTCTGGAGCGGAAAATGTTACTCTGGTCAGGATGAAGAACAATTCTAGAGGGCGATGTCTGAACCACTAAAAGTAACCAAGTTTTACCATAGAAGGCACCCATGGATCCCAAACATGGGCTTTACCATCTGTGTGCCCAATCAGCCACCCGAGCCCCCACCACACTAGCCTGGGGGGGGGGGGGGTCCTCTGTCAACAAGACTCCTGTAGGGGATGAAAGGAATGAAAAGGACCCTGGCTGTGCTTTCTCCAGAAAGGTGCCTTTGCACACTCTTCCATCCACTCTTGAAGTTTCCCATTCTGGCAAAAGGGTCTTGAGTCCTGGCATGTAAAGTGGAACGAACTAGCCGAGAGAACTCACCTGAGCCTCGACCTCCTATGAGGAGGAAGGCCAGACTCACCCCCGACAGCTCCTGGCATAGAGCTTATATAGACTATTCCTAACTAATAAAGACTAATAAAGAACATGCGACATTCCAAGGATGTGCCACTCTATGGAACTTACAGTGGTTGTGACGGCTCAAGGTTGTTTACCTCCATGTATTCTATGCGTGAAGGTAAAAAACCTTCTCTGTGCAACAGTTCCTCCAACTACTCCCCTAAGCCACTTCTCGATCCAGCGATGTGCACTGGAGTATCGGCTATCCCAGGCTCCCTCTCCTCATTGGTTGAGACAGCAGCGGGAGGCAATATCAATCGCATCCAGTGAGCTAATGAGAAGAGAGAGGGGGCGGGGTTGAGCAGCAGAGTAAATGGACACACAGAGCAGCAGCTAGGGAGTGCCCATGCTCAGGTGCCCCCATAGCAAGCTGCTTGCTGAGGGGGCATCTGACAGGAGGGAGGGGCCAGGAGCGCCGGCAGGGCAGGTAAGTATGATTGACTTTTTTTTTTTATTTAAGCCTTTAGAATCACAACTGCGGCACCATCCATCAGCAACTGAGGACATCCAAGGCTGGGCAGAGAGGAGTCTCTTGGAATAGACCCATCCAACTTCTGGTCAAAGGAAAGCACTCCATCATATAGGCACTTATGACCTCCCTGCCTGAGGACAGGAATGTAGACCGAGGACAGGGCCTTATAGCCCTCCTTGGTGTCACTGAATGCAAAGCTATGGCTGCTGTGCTGCTTCCTCGGCAGGCAGCGGGTGCACAGGCGGCTTCCTATGAATGACTGACTGGGAAGGAGAATATCAGAACGCCTGCTTGTGTTGGAGGGAGCAGGAGAGAAGCGTGAACCCAGAGGAAACGGGGCTGTGCAGAGCAGGCCGGACCACCATCATAGTCTTAGGCCTGTGTCAGGCTGGTGGATTTGTACCCACGATTAATGCCAGCCATTATGAACATAAATGGGCAGCGCTATAAAAACTAATGCCCATAAAAAGCATAAAAAGTTGTATAATAGTACAAAATCACAAAGCAAACATTATAATGTCCATATGTGCCAAAAGAAACACAAAAACATTTAATTAGTACTAAGTGCAAAATAAAGTCCAAAAAACATAATATGGTCCAGAGTATTCGCAATTTATTTTCTGGAAAAGGTTTATTGATGACGTCCTCTTTATATGGGAAGGAGACACCAAAAGTGTTGATGAATGTACAGTTGTGTTCAAAATACTAGCAGTCAGACATCACTAACCGGATCAATCTCTGTTTTTGGTGGAAATGATATTTCTACATGGCAAATAATTTCCTAGCAGGTGTAGTAGAGTAATAGAAATCCAACAGACCCGACAGTCATGACATGCATGCTGCTGATTCTGTGTCATTGAATCACTCATTGAAAGGGGCGTGTTCACAATAATAGCCGTGTGGAGTTCTATTAGTGAGGTCATTCATTCTTTGATAAACAGGTGGCAATTATTGCCCTTATTTAAGGAAGGAAGGCAGCAAATGTTGGACATGCTGGTTACAGTGCATTTCTCTCTGAAATTCTGAGGAAAATGGGTCGTTCCAGACATTGTTCAGAAGAACAGCGTACCTTGATTAAAAAGTTGATTGGAGAGGGGAAAACATATAAAGAAGTGCAGAAAATGATCGGCTACTCAGCTAAAATTATCAGAAATGCTTCAAAATGGCAACCAAAACCTGAAAGACGTGGAAGAAAGCAAAAAACTACCATTGGAATGGATAGAAGAATAGCAAAAATGGGGCGGACTCAGCCAACAATCAGCTCCAGGAAGATGAGAGAAGGTGTGACGTTCCCTGTGAGGACTGTTACAATTAGAAGACGCCTATGTGAAGCCAAGCTATCTGCAAGAAGTCCCCGCAAAGTCCCACTGTTGGAAAAAAGACGTGTGCTGAAGAGGTTACAATCTGCCAAAGAGCACATTGACTGGCCTAAAGAGAAATGGCCCAACATTTTGTGGACTGATGAAAGTAAGATTGTTCTTTTTGGGTCTAGTGGGCGGAGACAGTTTGTCAGACGACCCCCAATGAAGAGGTCATGCTGCCTTATGCTGTAGAGGAAATGCCCTTGAAATGGGTGTTCCAACAAGACAACGACCCAAAACACCCCAGTAAACGTGCAACATCTTGGTTCCAGACCAACAAGATGGACGTTATGGAGTGGCCAGACCAATCCCCGGATCTTCATCCAATAGAAAACTTGTGGGGTGACATCAAAAATGCAGTTTCTGAGGCAAAACCAAGAAATAGAGAAGAACTGTGGAATGTGGTCCAATCATCCTGGGCTGGAATACCTGATCACAGGGGCCAGAAGTTGGGTGACTCCATGCAACACAGATGTACAGCAGTTCTCAGAAACAGTGCGACTACAACCAAATATTCATGAAGTCATTCAAAGGAAAGCAAAATCTTCAAACATTTCTCAGGTTATATAGTGAATGTTTGAGTTTGTAAAGAAGAATACAAACACTGCTATTTTTTTGAACCGTCTAATATTCACTTTTCTTCAATTTTTTTGAGGAACACAAATTTGATATATTTTTCTTCATGTTTTGATTTGGAATAAAAGCAATTAGAAGGATTTTTAGCTTTATTCACTTTTTTCAACACACTGCTATTATTTTGAACACAACTGTATCTCCATATTGAATGGGAACAACAAGGGTATAGTTCTTCAGCACAAATCCAGCCGGGTAGAAATCCATTTTCTAGACTTGAACATTAGGGTTGAACATGGGAGGGTTGTTACCTCCACTTTCTATAAGAAGACAGATAGAAATAGCTTCATTGGACCAAAGAGCTGCCGTCATCCGACATGGTTAAAATCAGTTCCAAAAATTCAGTTTCTTAGATTGAGACGGAACTGTACTAACCATGCGGATTTTGTAGTGGAAGCTGAGCGCTTGAAATTACAATTTCTGGAGAAAGGGTATGATAATTATGTAGTAGAGAATGCGTTTAGGGAAGCGGAAATGAAAGAAAGAGGGGATTGGCTTGCTCCAGGTTTAGGAAGTAATTCTTCGGAAGCACACAAATCGGCTTTCATTACTACATACTCTACCCAACACTATGATATTAAAAAGATTTTTAGGAAGCATTGGAATGCATTGTTACATGATAAAATCGTAGGTCCTTTACTTCCAAGCATCCCTTCCGTTATTTGTAGGGGGGCACCCCCCTTAAAGCTGTCCGTGGCCCCTAGTGCTATAGCAGCTCCAAAGAAACCCTTCATGTTTCATAACATGGAGGGATTCTATCCCTGTAAGAAATGTATGGTGTGAGGGGTTAATGCATGTGGTCATAGAAAGGTTGAAATCTTTTCTTCCACCACCACCAATACAACGTATAAAATCAGGAACTTTATAACTTGCACTACTAAGAGCGTCGTGTATTTAATTCAGTGTAAGTGTCGGTACCAATACATAGGACGAGCTATCAGGACTTTCCAAACTAGGATTAAAGAGCATATTGCCAATATAGGAAAGGGCTTTCCCAACCATAGTGTCTCTAAGCATTTTGCCCTCCACCACAATAGGAATCCAGAAGGTACACTTTTTGTGGGTATTGATACCATTACCAAGAAGTGGAGAGGCAGCTATATTAAACGTGAGATTTCCAGATTGGAAGTATGGTGGATATATACCTTGAGAACCTTTGTGCCCCATGGTCTCAATATTGAGTGGGATGTGAATGCATTCATTAATAATGGATGATTTTGGGTATAATGTATTTTTACATCTATCATTTTTGGTCTATGCGTATTTAGACTCTTTATGCGTAGCTATATGTTTTTATCTTTTATGTATTTTTTATTTAGTTATTTTTAGTATTTTGGGTATTGTTGAATTTTGTATTTATTTTTAGTTTTGGTAGTATTTTTTATTAAAGTTTTTAGTGTATGAGCTTCATCTGTGAAATTCATCTGTGAATTTTTGTAAGTGTAAAATTGTTGCTAATTGTTCTTGTAACACAAGATGGCGCTAAGTCCGGTTGTGCTGCGTTCAGTACATTATCCTCCCTAGAGGTCTGATGATGTCAGTATTTCTGTGCTCAAAGCGGTACATTTTTTTGCATGGAAATATGTATTTTTTTATTGTAGGCCTGTAATTTTTAGGAATAACTCACTGAAGTCTGTCCGAACAAGAGTCTAGTAAACATCCCGGGTATGTTAAAATTTGAAACACGAAATCATAAATTATAATTTAATAAATAATCATAAAAAATAATATAATAATAATAAATTTAATTCAATAATGTAATCAAACCAAAAACACTGAAATTTGAAATAGAGCGCCAAGTTCGCACATCACTGAGCTCAGTCGCAGAATCGTTTTCAGTGTCTGATGAGGAATTTCCCCCACCAATCATTATCACTCAATTCTGCAAGTGGTTCTGATTTACTATCGCTGTTCTCTAGCCGGTCTAAAACCGCGTCTGACCTAAAGGGACGCTTTTTGGACGCCATGGACGTTTCTCAGTTTCCAGGCAGAAAGAACAGTAAAAATGCAGGCAGGGCGCCGGACAAAGCACTCGGGACACAATGTATGTGAAATGGTTTGATACAGGAATGTTATACTATGTGATTTTAGTGTATTTAGTGAATGTCACTTTTTGTCATTTTCAAATTTCCCGCCAGTTCCGTCCCCCGTACGTCCCGACGTTGCAGGGAATGCAACCCAGAAGACAGATGCCGGCATCCGCTGGAGGACATTGCCGGGGACGCTGCAGGGGGGACATCGCGGGAGCGCAGGACAAGGTAAGAGAAGAACAGATCCCGGAGCAGCGCCGCATGGTAAGCCCGAGTGTAGCTCGGGGGGGGGGTTACCGCTTTTGGTACTGAAACTTTACCCCGAGCTACACTCGGAATATCGCCAGGGGGGTTAAAGTGGAAATACAAAAAAAATTTTTCTCTTGAAGTGTTTTTTAACACACAATGAAGTTCAATTACAAATGGTATTTTGGAACTTTTATTGGAGCACTGAGTATTCCATATTTTTTGTTTTTGGAGACCCTGGTATTGGCGAGACAGTAAGGGCGGGTCTGGCTTCACAGCTTGATCTGACCTCTTTCCGCTTCTGGGTCCAGGGGTGGACTGACAACTCATGGGGCCCACGGGCAATAGGGGATCATGTGGCCCCTGTGTCCTCGCCCACACTCAAACCACACCCAAAAAAGGTACCAGGGGCATCTTACGGGGCCCCCTACTGACCCCGGGTCCTCCGGCAATGCCCAGGCCGGAATGGTCAGTCCGCACCTGTCCGGGTCTGTGCTAATTATGTAGGGGAGGAGTTGAGCTCCCTCCTCCTTATAGAAAGGTGAGGTGTTCTTATGCTGGCCACGCCCCTGAAGAAGTCATAGATGATGAAACGTGTTGTGAGGAGTCAGTACGCATGACATCAGCACGCACTGGAGCGCGGCGGCCATATTGTTGGTTAGAAAGTTTACCATTTGGTTATATGGTGACATGCTCTTTTAAGCACACTTTGATGTACATATAATACTGCGGAGCAATAAATTTTGTTTATGTATTGACACCTGCAATACTGTGCTGGCTGCTGTGGTATCATATTTAGTGATGTTTCACCATATATAGTGCAGAGTAATTAGTACTGTTCACTAATGCCAGCCATTGCCAGTATTGTGAAGCTGCCGGTGTATTTGCACTAGTTGCTAAGGCCTCATCCACATGGGGGTTGGTAAAAACAGGCAGATGAAGTTAGCATCTGCTGTACATATGGCTACAATGCTCTGTAGTGCTGCAAACATTTTATACAGCATGTTATACTTTGGTATACAGAGCCGCGTATCAAACGTGAGCATTACGGCTTGTTTGCCTGTGCGGACAACAAAGCTGCTTCTCTGAAAAGTGATCCCAAGTAGTCACTTTTCAGAGGGCATTTAACAGTTTAGTATCGTCCACACCTTTGCATTGGAGCGCACAACTGTAATGTGTGTGTTATGGCAATGCATTTTAAGTGCCTTAGCGTGTGGCAGTGCCATTCGTTTCCTCCTGGGTAGGGTATAATTTGGCTGCTTCATACCATTCCTGCCACTCCTCTTGGAACAACCTCTTCATCCTTCCATTCATCCGGGAGAATAAAAGGCCATGTGTTGAAAACATGAAGCATGTTCTGACTTTGAAGGCAGTCATCTGGGTCATCCCATTCTGGCCAGGGTGAATGGCTTGGATAGAGGTGCCCTCAGAGCCAGGAATAAAGATGGCTGTGATGGGCTTGGGGCCTCCTTGGTTATGAGGGATAATTGTGGTGCCCTGCTGTCCTCTGTAGGGCTGCGTCCTTGACGTTGTGCCCGGAGTCTGCTGGTATAAGTGGCTGGAGGACTCCGAGGATCATTAACTATTTATTCATGAAGGACCATGACTTGCATCCTTTGCCCTTAGAGAGGTCTCAGTGACAACACCACAGACATGTTCGTCTGGTAATAAGTCCGCGGCGCAGTCCCGGCACTTCTTACCTTTTTGTCGCTGTGAGCGCTCAGGGAAGCAGGAAAGCCGACACTCACAGGGAACTTCATGTGTATCCTGGGTGAGAGCTGTGGGGCTGGATGAGCTGCTGCCCACACCGGACTTGTCATGACATGGTAACGCTCTTTGAGCTTGAGTCAAAACTACAAACCAGCGCTCAAATCTTCATGCTACACAGGATCATGGAATCCATCACTCGCTGCGGTGCAGCCCTCTAAAGATCTGAGAATCTTGATGCTAACAAAAAAAGAATAAAATGGCGCACTCTCCTCGTACATTACCGAGGTACAAAGAAATTTATTGTATAAAGACAAATGGATATTCACAAACCAATATGGGCATAAAAACAGAGATAAAGAGCCAAAAATGGTGGTCCCAGACAGTGGGGGGTCTTTTGGTGTAAAAAGAGAACGCGTTTCGGGAGTTGAACTCCCTTCCTCAGAGCTGAAATGCTATACATGTCCTATCTGAGTCATGTTGATGTGTTTATCAAACATTTGATTCACAACGTCTTCATGAACATAGAGGACGCCATTTTGGCTGGCCTAACAACAATCGTCATCTTCCCCTACATACCGCGTGGTGGCAGAGTAAGTCCTTTTATACATTGATTGCCACATAACATCATTTTTCTTCATCTAATATGTACAGTTGTGTTCAAAATAATAGCAGTGTGTTGAAAAAAGTGAATAAAGCTAAAAATCCTTCTAATAGCTTTTATTTCCATCCACACAAATGCATTGGGAACACGACACATTCTATTCCAAATCACAACATGAAGAAAAATACATCAAATTTGTGTTGTTCCTCTAAAAAAAATGGAAGAAAAGTGAATATTAGACGGTTCAAAAAAATCTCAGTGTTTGTATTCTTCTTTACAAACTCAAACATTCACTATATAAACTGAGAAATGTTTGAAGATTTTGCTTTCCTTTGAATGACTTCATGAATATTTGGTTGTAGCCGCACTGTTTCTGAGAACTGCTGTACATCTGTGTTGCATGGAGTCCCCCAACTTCTGGCCCCTGTGATCAGGTATTCCAGCCCAGGATGATTGGACCACATTCCGCAGTTCTTCTCTATTTCTTGGTTTTGTCTCAGAAACTGCATTTTTGATGTCACCCCACAAGTTTTCTATTGGATGAAGATCCGGGGATTGGGCTGGCCACTCCATAACGTCAATCTTGTTGGTCTGGAACCAAGATGTTGCCCGTTTACTGGTGTGTTTGGGGTCGTTGTCTTGTTGGAACACCCATTTCAAGGGCATTTCCTCTTCAGCATAAGGCAGCATGACCTCTTCAAGTATTCTGATATATTCAAACTGATCCATGATCCCTGGTATGCGATAAATAGGCCCAACACCGTAGTATGAGAAACATCCCCATATCATGATGCTTGCACCACCATGCTTCACTGTCTTCACAGTGTACTGTGGCTTGAATTCAGTGTTTGGGGGTCGTCTGACAAACTGTCTCCACCCACTAGACCCAAAAAGAACAATCTTACTGTCATCAGTCCACAAAATGTTGCGCCATTTCTCTTTAGGCCAGTCAATGTGCTCTTTGGCAGATTGTAACCTCTTCAGCACACGTCTTTTTCCCAACAGTGGGACTTTGCGGGGACTTCTTGCAGATAGCTTGGCTTCACATCGGCGTCTTCTAATTGTAACAGTCCTCACAGGGAACGTCACACCTTCTTTCTTCTTCCTGGAGCTGATTGTTGGCTGAGTCCTCCCCATTTTGGCTATTCTTCTATCCATTCCAATGGTAGTTCTTCGCTTTCTTCCACGTCTTTCAGGTTTTGGTTGCCATTTTAAAGCATTTGCCATCATTTTAGCTGAGCAGCCGATCATTTTCTGCACTTCTTTATATGTTTTCTCCTCTCCAATCAACTTTTTAATCAAGGTACGCTGTTCTTCTGAACAATGTCTGGAACGACCCATTTTCCTCAGAATTTCAGAGAGAAATGCACTGTAACCAGCATGTCCAACATTTGCTGCCTTCCTTCCTTAAATAAGGGCAATAATTGCCACCTGTTTATCAAAGAATGAATGACCTCACTAATAGAACTCCACACGGCTATTATATTGAACACGCCCCTTTCAATGAGTGATTCAATGACACAGAATCAGCAGCATGCATGTCATGACTGTTGGGTCTGTTGGATTTCTATGACTCTTCTACACCTGCTAGGAATTATTTGCCATGTAGAAATATCATTTCCACCAAAAACAGCGATTGATCCGGTTAGTGATGTCTGACTGCTATTATTTTGAACACAACTGTATATCCGTGTCACTTTTTGAGATGGGGATCTGAACACTTTGGGAGTCAATTTTTTTTTATAAACACATCAACATGACTCAGATAGGTATATGTAAATAAAGTGCAGCGCTAAAAGATCACAAAAATGGCAAGTATTAGATCAAGATAGAAAGTCCTCCTGCAAATCAATGAAAGAGTATAGGTGCTCAGGTGCTCAGGTGCTCAGGTGCTCAGGTGTCTTGATCCTGGTATCCGTGTACATATATGATAAAGCAATGCGCACTCACCAGACCCGCATAAAATATGTGCCTTTGTATATGAATAATCCAGATGTCATCCGGTAATGGGTGGTCCTCCCTCAGCTGTATATGAGGCTGTTGATCCTCTCCAATTGGGGGTCCACCTGGTGTTTACTGGTGAGAGATATGGTCCGTGTCCCTCCGGTATATCCAGGAGTAGGTCTGTAAATTAGAGTGCTCCCCCAAGGGGTAACAAAGATACTCCCATAGTGTAGTAATTGGTAAAGAATAAAATTTATTTTAGATATGCATAAAATCGTTGCAGACAGTTATTAGTGCATAACTAACCGTCTGTAATGCTAAGATGGCCGCCAGAGCTCCGCGTTGCTCTGACGGCGTGACTTCACGGCATGTTGTGGCTCCTCCTTATGCGTGTCGTGCTCCAGCACGTCTTCAGAGGGGGGTTGCCAAACACGCCATGCCGTTCGTCAATTGTATTTATGCGGAAGTCCGCACATGCGCAGTAAGGTGTAGCCTAGCTGGGGATGTGCAGAGCGAACTGCGCAGGCGCGAATGTACGTGCGCCATTTTCCCTTGGTCTCCCAGGATAAATGAATAGTACAGACATAACGTCTGTATATTCAATGTTGGGATGTGCTGGTGTGCACAGAACAAAGGCTACAACACCATTTCTATTAGACAGAAACGGATAGAAACATTGTATACTTATACTATGGTAATAAACATGTTATAGCAAAAGAAATGGGCTATTACAAATAATAGCTTAATATGAGAGCAAAAGAGGGGGAGTGTTAAAGATAATAATTGCTACATGTAGAAAAAACAGCTAGGATTAATGCGCATGTGTGAATCAGGTAGTACATAAACAAATCACAATCCAATTCAATAAAAATCAATATAAATCAATAAAAATCAATAAAAATCAATAAAAAGTGTGCATCAGCCCACTTCAAGAATAGAAAATAGGCTAATTACTACATATCAAGTAATAATATGACATCGTATGGCCCAAAGGGGTATTTAAATATAAATAAATGCATACTGATGTAAAGTAATATTAAAATTGTACTAAATATAAGATAAATAAAATAAAGATATCCCAAAAGAAAAAAATATGAGTATCTGATATCTCCAAGGACTAAGCACTACTAAGACCATAGCAGGTATCAAAAAATGTGCAAAATACGTTAAAAAATATATTGTATATAGATGGACGTAGTATATATGTATATATGAAGGTAGCATAACAATAAAATGGCAAAGATGGTATGGAAAGAAAGAAAAAACTATAAAGTGTGATCATTCCTCATAGGGAACAACAGAGGATAAGTGATCAGGATAATAGATTGGTCAAATGTATGATGACTCAACTAGCTGTTTTCTATGAACCAAGTAAAAAATTGGACAAATTCCAAACATACATAGACATTCAGAAATTTTCTAGACGATTGTCACTAAAAAGATATTTTACATCTAACCCTATCATCAAAAATGACACAAATAGTTTGGCGCATTCCAGCTTACGGAATGCATCAATTTATAATCCCCCACCCCAGGCACAATCATACGTGCAACTATTTAAAGATCTAACTCTGAAAGATCTTGATAAAATGATCATTAAACCAACCCCACAGACACAAATGACAAATGCCATAAAAACCCTTTTGGAACACAAGGATCTGGTAATCAGACCTGCCGATAAGGGAGGGGGAGTAGTCATACTAAATAAATCTGACTACAATAAAGAGGTTTACAATATCTTAGAAGATGTGACAGCGTATACTGTTTTACCTAAAAATCAGTTTTTTTCTTTTAAGCGAGTTTTAAAAAATATTATCAAAGATGGTTTTACTAGGGAAATTATTAACAGGAAAGAAAGGGACTTCTTATGTCCCACAGCCCCAAAGCTCCCGGTTTTATATATTCTTCCGAAAATTTATAAGGACCCTACTAATCCTCCTGGGAGGCCAATTGTGAGTGGCATAGGCTCATTGTGTTCAAGAATTGGGCAATACATAGATTTTTTCCTACAACCACTAGTATCCCAAACACCAGCCTTTCTAAGAGATACTAAACAAATGCTTAATGATATCAGAGACCTGTCCATTACTCCCCAAACTTTTTTGGTAACAGCCGACGTATCCTCTCTGTATAGTAATATAGCACACAAGGATGGATTAGAAGCCGCAGAATTCTATCTACGCACACACAGCACTTTATCCTCTCCGCATGTAGATTTCATTCTAACTCTGCTTAATTTTGCCATTAACAACAACTATTTCTGGTTCAACCAGAAATATTACCTTCAGATAAAGGGTGTAGCGATGGGGGCAAAATTTGCCCCCAGCCTCGCTAATCTGTTCAGGGCACATTGGGAGGAGATGTTAATTTTTTCCAGGGAGTGGCCTGAACTAGACGCTACATTGATGACGTCTTCCTACTTTGGAATGGGGAAGAACAGTCTCTGATCAATTTCTTCACCACTCTTAATCATAATGACCTCAATATTGAGTTTTCCTATAGCTACAGTACGAAGGAAATAAGTTTTCTCGACCTAACATTGGTCAATCACCATGGTGGAATAGTGACCAAAACGTTTTTTAAAAAGACAGACCGTAATGGTTACATACCCAAGAGCAGTTGCCATCACCCCAGATGGCTGTCTAACATTCCAAAAGGACAGTTCATTCGGTTACGTAGGAACTGCACTGATTTAGAAACGTTTTATGAACAATCTGAAATATTAAAAAACAGATTCTTTGAAAAAGGCTACGAACCAAAAACTCTGGAGAACACTATTGACTCTGTAGCACACTTAAACAGAAATGACCTTCTTATTGATAAACAGACGCCTAAAAAAAGCCATATATGTCCATTTGTTACGACATTTTCGAGACAATATAAGGAAATTAACCATATCATTTATAAAAACTGGAAGATTTTAAAAGCAGACCCAATACTCACTAATATATTACCAGAAAAACCAGAGATTGTTTTCCGTAGGGCGACCAGCCTACGCCACTATCTTGCACCAAATGTTATTGATCCACCCAAAGAGATCTCCCTATTTAAAGACCTGAATGGCTACCATCCATGTAACAAATGTATAGCTTGTAGATGTGATAATACTAGAAAATATAAACAAACCACTTTTATGTCACACACAACGGGTAATACTTATAATATTAACAAATTTATTACTTGCAATAGTAAATTTGTTGTCTATTTGCTTGAATGTCCATGCAAGTTGCAGTACATTGGACGTACCACCAGGAGGCTAAGGGACAGGTTACGGGAGCATGTCAATAACATAAAACGTGGTTATAGAGAACATTCGGTTTCCAATCACTTTAGGAGGTTTCACAACAAAGACCCTACCTCACTTAAATTTAAAGGCATAGACCTAATCAAACCTCACTGGAGAGGAATGCACAAAAAAAGAGCCGTGTCACAATTAGAAATGAAATGGATATACGAACTCCATTCTTTACAACCTAACGGACTCAATATAGAGGTAGATATTAACTGTTTCATAGAAAACAGCTAGTTGAGTCATCATACATTTGACCAATCTATTATCCTGATCACTTATCCTCTGTTGTTCCCTATGAGGAATGATCACACTTTATAGTTTTTTCTTTCTTTCCATACCATCTTTGCCATTTTATTGTTATGCTACCTTCATATATACATATATACTACGTCCATCTATATACAATATATTTTTTAACGTATTTTGCACATTTTTTGATACCTGCTATGGTCTTAGTAGTGCTTAGTCCTTGGAGATATCAGATACTCATATTTTTTTCTTTTGGGATATCTTTATTTTATTTATCTTATATTTAGTACAATTTTAATATTACTTTACATCAGTATGCATTTATTTATATTTAAATACCCCTTTGGGCCATACGATGTCATATTATTACTTGATATGTAGTAATTAGCCTATTTTTCTATTCTTGAAGTGGGCTGATGCACACTTTTTATTGATTTTTTATTGATTTTTATTGATTTATATTGATTTATATTGAATTGGATTGTGACTTGTTTATGTACTACCTGATTCACACATGCGCATTAATCCTAGCTGTTTTTTCTACATGTAGCAATTATTATCTTTAACACTCCCCCTCTTTTGCTCTCATATTAAGCTATTATTTGTAATAGCCCATTTCTTTTGCTATAACATGTTTATTACCATAGTATAAGTATACAATGTTTCTATCCGTTTCTGTCTAATAGAAATGGTGTTGTAGCCTTTGTTCTGTGCACACCAGCACATCCCAACATTGAATATACAGACGTTATGTCTGTACTATTCATGTATCCTGGGAGACCAAGGGAAAATGGCGCACGTACATTCGCGCCTGCGCAGTTCGCTCTGCACGTCCCCAACTAGGCTAAATACAATTGACGAACGGCATGGCGTGTTTGGCAACCCCCCTCTGAAGACGTGCTGGAGCACGACACGCATAAGGAGGAGCCACAACATACCGTGAAGTCACGCCGTCAGAGCAACGCGGAGCTCTGGCGGCCATCTTAGCATTTCAGACGGTTAGTTATGCACTAATAACTGTCTGCAACGATTTTATGCATATCTCAAATAAATTTTATTCTTTACCAATTACTACACTATGGGAGTATCTTTGTTACCCCTTGGGGGAGCACTCTAATTTACAGACCTACTCCTGGATATACCGGAGGGACCCGGACCATATCTCTCACCAGTAAACACCAGGTGGACCCCCAATTGGAGAGGATCAACAGCCTCATATACAGCTGTGGGAGGACCACCCATTACCGGATGACATCTGGATTATTCATATACAAAGGCACATATTTTATGCGGGTCTGGTGAGTGCGCATTGCTTTATCATATATGTACACGGATACCAGGATCAAGACACCTGAGCACCTGAGCACCTATACTCTTTCATTGATTTGCAGGAGGACTTTCTATCTTGATCTAATACTTGCCATTTTTGTGATCTTTTAGCGCTGCACTTTATTTACATATACATTACGGACTTTTAGGGGTTATTGGTACCTCACCTGTGCATAGCAGCTTTACAATATAAAGTACTAAGGCGCTTCTTCCCAATATCTTTATATGACTCAGATTGGACTCTCCATCTGGGCTTCACCTGGTAGGCTCCACCCCTGTTTTTGTATGGAGGGGGTGAGGTAGGGTGTCTCTCATCATTTGGTCCCCTATATATGGACCATCAACATCTATAGCATTTCAGCTCGGAGGAAGTGAGTTTGACTTCTGAAACGCGTTAGTTTTTCCACCGAAGGACCCCCGCTGTCTGGGACCATCATCTTTGGCTCTTTCTCTGTTTTTATGATCATATTGGTTTGTGAGTATCCATTTGTCTTTATATAATAAATTTCCTTTGATCACGGTAATGCACGAGGACAGTGCGCCCGGTTTTATTCTTTGTTGTTAGCTATTTTAGCTTGACTCTAAGCAAGAATGAGAGCGGGCTAGGTTGTGCCAGAAGATGAAGGCCACACTCATGGACAGGCACTCTTTCCTCTTCCTACTTACCACACCGATGGTCCCTACCTGAGCATATGGAGGTCTTGGTTATGTGGCAGAAGTAGGGTGGCCACCTCATCCCTTTAAAACTGAACACATATTAATGACACGGGTTCTGGGGCTGATTGAAATGATAATTAAACTCACTTAGAGGCTTATCTGCAATAAATCAGTCTCAGAACCCGTGTCATTTATATGTGTTCGGTTTTAAAGGGATGAGGTGACAACCCTAGGCAGAAGGCTCATGTTGGAGCAAGGATGTCAGCACTGCACAGAAGGTAAGATGAAAGACACTCAGAGAAAGAAGCGGACAGATCATAGACATGTGACTGAATCACCTCTTACACAACCCACATTCACCTGCAGCAGAAACAAGGGAAAAGAGAAGATGTCTCCAATGCAAACCCACCTTGGCAAGCGTGAGCCTGGACATACCATAACAAAGATGGCCACCACAAGCGGTCCTCTGCACCGTGTATACGCAGATGTCATAGCCGCCATGAGACTGGAAACAGCCACAAAACCTGGACCACATCGTGCAAGCATGCCAGTCACTGATAGTGAAACAGGTGAAGGAAAAAACGCAGACCAAAAAAAAAACCCTCAAATCACTCTCAGAAAGGAAAAATGACGAAGCCTAGGAAGGAAGAGGCAAGGGAGGAAAACAAAAGGGATCGCACTAACCCGTGGGAGAAAAGAAAAAAGGCAGCACTAACTCCAGCACCAGGATTCTGCTCAGGTGTGCGGAGAAACACGTGCAGGTGCAGCACATGAGGTTCTGATATCTCTGGTTAGAGAACTCCTCAACCCCAAAAGACCACCAGAAGGGGCTCCCCACCTTGTTGGTGCATTTAGCAACGCAGGATGTGGGACTGCGCCTAGGACAGGCTGAACCCAGGATTCCAATGGCAGGTAGGGACTATCTGCAACATCACAGTGTAGATAAAAAAGGAGAATGGGGGAGGTTGCTCTCAATCAGACTTTTATACACTCACCAGCCACGTTATTAGGTCCACCTTACTAGTGCCAAGAAAATCTCCTCGACACCATGACACCACCACCACCACCAGCCAGATCCGGTGATACAAGGCAGGATGGATCCACCATACCATGACACCACCACCAGCCTGAACCATTGATACAAGGCAGGATGGATCTACCACACCATGACACCACCACCACCACCAGCCTGAACCATTGATACAAGGCAGGATGGATCCACCACACCATGACACCACCACCACCAGCCTGAACCATTGATACAAGGCAGGATGGATCCACCACACCATGACACCACCACCACCAGCCTGAACCATTGATACAAGGCAGGATGGATCCATGCTTTCATGTTGTTTACACCAAATTCTGATCCTACCATCTGAATGTAACAGCAAGCAGTCTGCCCAGTCTCCTCTGACCTCTGACCTCAACAAGGCATTTTCTGCCACACATCTGCCGCTCACTGGATATTTTCCCTTTTTTGGACCATTCTCTGTAAACTCTAGAGATGGTTGTGGTTCAAAGTCACTTAAATGCCCTTGCTTCCCCATTCTGATGCTCGGTTTGAACTTCAGCAAGTCATCTTCACCACATCTAGATGCCTAAATACATTAAGTTGCTGCCATGTGATTGGCTGATAAGCAATTTGTGTTACCAAGCAATTGAACAGGTGTACCTAATACAGTGGCAGGTGAGTGTAGATTTAGTCAGGTCCTGTGGGTAGATATGCTGTAGGGGCGGAGCTATATCACATGTATGCTTCCATGTTGGCGTCAGTTTTTTTTTCTGCTTCTAGAAGCTCAAGCTTCAAAAATGCTTCTAGACTAAAATGCATGGACACAGAGGGAGATTTACTAAAACTGGAGCACTCAGAATCTGGTCCAGCTGTGCATAGTAGCCAATCGGCTTCCAACTTCAGCTTGTCCAATTAATGGATAAGTTTACTTTTTTACAAAGAATAATAATTCTAATAATAAGAATAAAAAATGTTATGCCCATCATTAGAAGTTTATGCCGCACATCATTCACTCTTCTAACCACCTGAAGATCAAGCCTTTTCTGACACTTTTTGTTCACATGAAAAAAATCAGTATTTTTTGCTAGGAAATTAATTTAAACCCCAAATATTATTTTTTTTTTTAAAGCAGACACCCCAGTGAATAAAATGGTGGGTGCTGCAATTTTTTAAGTCAAGTAGTACTTGCACAGCAATTTTTCAAACGTAATTTTTTTTTTTTTAAAAATACACTTTTTTTTACTTGCACAAAAACACAATATGTTGGCCAATTATTTGGTAAACTATAAAAGATGATGGTATGCCGAGTAAATAGATACCAAACACGACATGCTTTAAAACTGCGCATGCCCCGTGCAATGGCGACAAACTGCATACGCTTTTAATATCTATAGGCAACGTTTTAAAAGTCTTTAACGATTTATAGAGGAGGTCTGGTATTAGAATTACTGCCCGTGATCTGACGTTTGCGGCGATACCTCACATGCATGGTGCAACCGCTGTTTACATACCGGCACAGGGTGTTGCGCACACAGGTGTGGAGGGGGGGGGGGGGCGAGGGTGTTTTTGTTTTGCAAGTTATTTTGATTTTTTAAAATTATTTTTACACTGTCCCTTTCATATTTTTTTTTTTTAATCACTTTTAATGCAACTATCCCCTATAACTTCAATGGGCATTGTCATATATTCTTTTTTTGAGAAATCTGGGGTCTGTCAGGCTCTAGATCTCTCCTCTGCCCTTACATTACCTAATCTCACCAAGATCGTGGACTTTTCTGAAGTTTTCTGAAATATTTTTTTCCTAAATTGCTCCTATTATCCCAAGAAGGATTAGAGGACACTTGAATGATCAGAATGTGAGTGCTGGGAGTACAGCAGGCAGGTAATTGAGGCACGACTACTTGCAGTATGGTTTATAGCAGTTATAATATAACTATTGTCCGCAGGTCTAACCAGGGGCGGACTGACCATTTGGGAACTTGGGCACTGCCCGAGGGCCCGGGGTCAGAAGGGGGCCCCATGAGATGCCCCTGGTACCTTTTCATAGGCTTTTTTGGGTGTGGTTTGAGTGTGGGCAAGGACACAGGGGCCCCATGATCCCCTATTGCCCGGGGAATCCCATGAGTTGTCAGTCCGCCCCTGGCTCTAACTACACGCTTACAGTCCCCAGTTAGTAGATGACAAAGAATATAGATCCATACACAAGATCATTCCGTGTGATTTAGGCCCACAGGTGCATTTCAATCACAAGGATTGGGAAGCATCTTGATCTAATCTCATTCGAGGGCCAACTGGAACTGCTTTTTGGCAGAAAGGCGCAGATCCTACGTTTTCTTTCACTGCCTCCAGGAGTCCAGTCAGAGCCCTTTTCATTCACACTCACACCCCGCTGCAATAGGTGCAAAAAGCAGCTAGGATGTGTAAGGGAATTCCTGTGAGACGGCTGGCTATTAGAAATGCACAGAATAGTGACCAGATGTGTGCATGCACAAGCACGCGCACAGTGAATATTGGCGCCAGAGGGACTATTTAAAGGATGCTTCTGCCTGTGCTTACTGCTGACTGGTCTTCAGCTGTTCCTGTGTCCTGCTGTATTCCTATGTGATCCCCTTGTTGCTGACCCGGCTTGTTCCTGACCTGACTTCGGATTCCTCTCCTGCCTTGTTGCTCGTTCCTAACCCCGGCTCTGTTCCTTACTTTGGCTTGCTTATGATTTGGTACCTCGCTGCCCACCCATTGATGACCCCGTCTATTCCTGTGACCTTGCTCTTGTCTCCGATCCCTGTCCTGCTCAAGTGCCCACCTGGCTGTCTATTATACCAGCTCTGCACACCATAAACTGTTCCTGCTTCAAGACAGCTGGGAGATCTGGCACATCACTTATCCTGATCCGGTTGTGTAAGCGGAGTGCCCTTTTAACCCAGGTGGGATTCCAAAACTTTGCTACCTTTCCTGAACCGGTGGTTCGCCAGTCTCTTCAGGACTCCAGCTGCAAGCTCTTCAGGCAACACCTGCTGCCACTCTTGTTCCCCTGGTCCTTCAGCACCCTCTGTTCCACTTCCAGCGGGATCAGGGCTAGTGACGAAAGTGAGGCAGACCTCGTCATTTCATTCTCTTGTTACCCTGGTCCCTCGGCACCCTCTGTTCCACTTCCAGTGGGGTCAGGGCTAGTGACACGAGTGAGGCCGACCTTGTCATTTCATTCCTTTGTTCCCCTGGTCCCTCGGCACCCCCTGTTCCACTTCCAGTGGGATCAGGGCTAGTGACACGAGTGAGGCCGACCTCGTTATTTCATTCTCTTGTTCCCCTGGTCCCTCGGCACCCTCTGTTCCACTTCCAGCGGGATCAGGGCTAGTGACACAAGTGAGGCCGACCTCGTCATTTCATTCTCTTGTTCCCCTGGTCCCTCGGCACCCTCTGTTCCACTTCCAATGGGATCAGGGCTAGTGACACAAGTGAGGCCAGCCTCGTCATTTCATTCTCTTGTTCCCCTGATCCCTCGGCACCCACTGTTCCACTTCCAGTGGGGTCAGGGCTAGTGACACAAGTGAGGCAGACCTCATTTCATTCTCTTGTTCCCCTGGTCCCTCGGCCCCTTCTGTTCCACTTCCAGCGGGGTCAGGGTTACTGACACGAGTGAGGTCGACCTCGTCATTTCATTCTCTTGTTCCCTTGGTCCCTCGGCCCCTTCTGTTCCACTTCCAGCGGGGTCAGGGTTAGTGACACAAGTGAGGCCGACCTCGTCATTTCATTCTCCTATCAGGTACGTGAGACGATGTTTCCTCATTCACTCTCAGTACAATTTTATTTCAATTATACTGTTCATAATCAGTCTCATACAAATATTAGTAAAGACAAAAAGGTAAAAAATGACGTTCGACAAAGCTTACTATTCTAGGTATTTCAGACCAACATGAAAACAAAGAGAGATGTAAATAATGCTCTGTATTCCACACAAAAAGTGACATTCACCCAAACGTTCAGACTTCCTCACACGGGGCACCACTTGTTCTGGCGGTTCTGCCACCTCCCTTCTTCACTGGATGATAAATATAATAAGTGATTACAACCTTTAGTCTATACATGAATCTAGCCAATCCTCATGTGACTAATACCAATAATGTTAACACCAAATGATAACAACTGTCAGGGATCTCCGCGATCCCTGCCACGATGGTCCCGGCGCAGGCGCACTGCGCCACCCAGTGCACGGGCACTAGGTCCGGGCCGGCCGCGGCGTTCGAGTTCGCGCATGCGCAGTAGAAGCCGCGGCCGCCCGCTGGGCACCAATGGCAGCGCAGGGCGGGATATTTAAAGGTCCCTGAGCTGTCATTTCGTTGCCTTCTGGTCTTACCTGCTTCCTGTGATCCTGTACCTGTGCCTAGTAAGTTATTGACCCGGATTGCCTTTGACCTTGCTGATTTCTCCTACCCAGACCCCTGCTTGCCTGACCTCTCTCCCTGGATGCCCCTTATTAGATCTGACCTCCTGTTGCTGACCTGGCGTGTGACCCGACGATTCTCTGCCTGCTCCCTTGTACCTTACCGTCCTCTACCTTACCGACTCGGCCTGTCTGACTACGCACCTGCTCAGCCATCCATCCATCCATCCCATCGGGCTCACCCGACCTCCTCACATCTGGCTCTCCCTGGTTGGAACCCCTGGCGAACACCCCTACCACTGACAGGTGTGCTCAGTAGAGGCGACCTGGTCTCGGGGTACTACAAGTCCATCCCCACCATCAGGGGCCCTGGTGAACAAGTACCCCGGGGCTTAGACTCCGCGCTCTGGGCACGCCTGACCAGTGGAGTGCTAGTGGTGCCGCTCGGCGGTCCCTCACAACAACTGTGCAAAACATAGAGATCTAATGCTTGGGGGGGGGGGGGTGTTGTTGGTCAATGTCAGGCACTCTTTGTGGGGGAGGGGGGTGTTGGTCGGTGTCAGGGTCTCTCCATGCGGAGGCCGATTTTTGTGTTGCATAGGGCAGCACAAAACCTAAATACACCCCTGATAGAGACAACTACAGGAAAGAAACATAGAATAATGATGGTACATTATGCAGACATCCTGATGACTGGGCTCCAAGAGAGAGAAATGGGGGTCTTGCTTTGGTGTTATATACTCTTTGAGAAGACCGCTCCTAGACTCCCCCACCCAGGTAAAGTCACACCCTTCGATAAATTCCAGTATTTTGCCATTTTTGTTCAATGGCGGGCTCTGTGACTTGTGAAAGATTTCGGCCAACTGTAGCCCATCAGATGGAATTTATGATAGGCCAATGTCCAGCTGAGCATACCTCCTTTAATTTCAGTTCCTTCAGGAAGATCTATGACAATGCTCCCTAGGAGGTGTTAGAAATGATGAGTCCTGGGTAAAATCACACCCTTCCACATACCTTAACCTCTAATGGGTGGGCTCAGGACATTGGTCAGTTAAGGTCACCAACTGTTAAGACAGGAAGTCCCAGCTGCCTTCCGGCCCCCCTCACCTCCAATCGAGTCCTTTGAAGTGGCGCCCCCCACAGAGTTATTTGTCACATCCCCCTGTAGTGCTATTTAACATGACAGCCAGAGAATTCCAAGGCTGGCTTATACTTAGACCCCTACCAAAAGTTCACAATAATGTTCATGAAGGTAAAAATGATTGTAGACCCAAAATAGCCATTACACTGGCATGAGGGGAGGGACTGATGGTTGTATTATTGATCTTGATGGAGAAGTCGGGGGAGGGGCACAGGCTGGACTCCGTTTTGGAAAGGTTTAGCTGGAGGGAGTGGAGTGACGTCCATGCTGATTGGTCACTTGGCCGTTGTTCTAGCCCCTAGTATATTTCTGGAGGTATGTGGTCACTCAGAAGACGAGGAATCTGACACCGTAGTGGCCATGGTCTGATCCACTATTTCCGTTTTTGCATCTAAAAAGCTAAGTGGCTTTTTCTATGGTTGCTGGTAGAGCCCCCCCTGGGTTCTGCGTAGTCCGGAGTTTAGACAAGTCAGCAATATTAGTGACAGATATTCGCCTCTTTCATATAATGATGAGAATTGTTGGAACATTCTGAGTCATGGCATTAATATTGTCCCCCGAAGGGCGCCCTCTGTAGGTAGAACCCTTTCTCCCAGTTTTTTCCCTCCGATGCCGACTGTCATCTTCTCGGCTCCATTACAAGGACAACTTTAGATGTGGTGCTTTCCATTGTTTGTTCTGTTCCCACATAGTTATGGGAAATAGTTTTGGTTCCAATATTAGTGGAAAGACATTCCAAAGGAAAAACTTTAATTGTAACACTAAATATGTGATCTATTTGATCGCTTGTCATGTTTGTTACATACAATATGTGGGCCGGACAAGCGGGAGATGGAAGGATCGGTTCTGTGAACACTCGGGTGATGTGAGAAACAATCACTCCACTAATGTGTCTAAACTCTTCAATTCTTTACATGAAGGTGATTGTCCTGCGATAGGCATTCAAGTGATAGAAAGGGTCAGAACTCCTGTATGGGGGGGGGGGGGTGATGCTTTCTGTCTTCTGTGCAAACATGAAGTATTCTGGATTTTTCATTGGCAGACTCGTATCCCTCCAGGGTAAATGCTGAATGGGATGTCACTCCCTTCCAGGAGCGGACTGACCATTTGGAAACTCGGACACTGCCCGAGGGCCCGGGGTCAGTAGGGGGCCCCATGAGATGCCCCTGGTACCTTTTTCATGGGCTTTTTTGAGTTTGGGCAAGGACACAGGGGCCCCATGATCCCCTATTGCCCGGGGGCCCCAGGAGTTGTCAGTCTGCCCCTACTTTCTTCTATGTGTAACACTCACTTTGTTTCAGTTTAACATTATTTATATTTTTCTTTTGTTTGTTTTTTTGCTCGCCCACTTCTGTATTTGCAGAGAATATTCTGAAAGTGATGATGTAGAACTTGTTTGTGACAATGTCATGTGATGTACACGCTACTTTGCTGCTCTTTGGGTACGGCATTGACTTGAGGTGTTTTTTTTTATGTTCTTTCTTCTTCCCTTTTTTGTACTGTGGTTTTAGTGATGTGGAAAGAAGAAAAATGCTCATTGCAATCAGCATTATTTAAGTTTTTTTCTGGAGAAGTGAAAGTCAGTAATAACTAAGTACATGTTGGTGTTTCCTGTTTCTCTGTCCAGTCTTGCAGCTGTCATGTTCTTTTTATACTGTCTGGGAAGATTCCAATAAAGGATTTTATTTGTTCTACACCGTTGTCAGTGCGGCCAACCTTTGTTCCTCGGTACTGTTCCTGCAACCACGGATCGGGCCGGCACCAACGTGTGTGTGGGGAGGGGCTATTATTATTATACAGTATTTGTATAGCACCAATAGTTTGCTCAGCGCTGTACATTATAATGGGAGACAGTACACGAGACAGTACAGTAACAATACAAATCAATACACGAAGGGGTTTGAGGGCCCTGCTCCTTGGAGCTTACAATCTTGGAGGGAGGGGAGAGTGGTACAGAAGAAGATAGCTGTGGGGGATGGAGTGGTGGGAAGAGCGGAAGAGATTTAGGTGAGGGTGGGGTAGGCTTCCCTGAAGAGATGGGTTTTCAGGGTGCACCTAAAGGTGAGGAGGGTAGGTGACAGTCAGATGGATTGGGGTAGTGAGTTCCAGAGGATGGGGGAAGCCCTGGAGTAGTCCTGCAGACGGGCATGGGAGGAGGAGACCAGGAAACTACAGAGTAGGAGGTCTTGTGAGGAGCGGAGAGTGCATTTTGGGTGGTATATGGATATCAGGTCGGTGATGTAGTTTGGGGCAGTGTTATGAACAGCTTTGTATGTCACTGTTATTATCTTGAATTTTATCCGTTGGGCAATCAGAAGCCAGTGGAGGGATTGACAGAGGGGGGTGGCGGATATGGAGCGGTTGGTAAGGTGGATGAGTCTGGCCACAGAATTCAGGATAGACTGAAGTGGGGATAGCCTGTGTTGGTGTAGGCCGGCGAGGAGGGAGTTGCAGTAGTCCAGACGTGATATGATAAGGGAGTGGATGAGTTGCTTTGTTGTTTCTGGAGTTAGGAACGTGCGTATTTTGGAGATGTTGCGGAGGTGGAGTCTGCATGAATTTGTCAGCGATTGGATCTGGGGCTGGAAAGACAGATTGGAGTCTAGAATAACACCTAGTACTCTGGCTTGCGGGGTGGGGCTGATGGTGGCGTTGTTGGCCATGATGGAGAGGTCGGGGGGGGGGGGAGCGCAGGCTGGGGGGAAACTAGGAGCTCGGTTTTGGCAAAGTTTAATTTGAGGAAGTGGAGTGACATCCAGTTTGATATGTCGTTCAGAAGGCTAGTGATTCGGGCGGAGACTGAAGGGGTGAGGTGAGGGGTAGAGAGATAGATTTGAGTGTCATCAGCATAGAGATGGTAGTTGAAGCCATGGGAGTGTATCAGTTGACCAAGAGAGGAGGTGTAAATGGAGAAGAGAAGGGGCCCGAGGACAGAACCTTGGGGGACCCCAACAGAGAGGGGGAGTGAGGGGAAGGTGGCAGCATTATAGGTAACACTGAAGGAGCGTTGTGATAGATAGGAAGAGAGCCAGGAGAGAGTGGAGTCTCTGAAAAGAGTATAGTTTTTTGAGGAGGAGGGGGTGGTCGACCGTGTCGAAAGCCGCAGAGAGGTCGAGGAGTAGTAGCACTGAGTAGTGGCCATTGGCTTTGGCGGTTAGCAGGTCGTTGGTGAGGTGAGTAAGGCGGTTTCGGTGCAGTGTAGGGGACGGAAGCCGGACTGTAGGGGATCAAGGAGGTTGTTGTCAGTGAGGTGGGAGCTTAGGCGATTATAGGCTAAGTGCTCAAGGAGTTTGGATGAAAATGGCAGCAGGGAGATAGGTCTAAGGTTGTTTAGGTCGGTGGGATCCAGGGAGGGTTTTTTAAGTATGGGGGTGATGTGCGTGTGCTTCAGAGGGGAGGAGAATGTGCTAGTAGAGAGGGAGAGATTAACGATGTGAGTGAGGGAGCGTAGGATGGAGGAGGAGGGTGACCGTAGGAGTTGTGTGGGGACAGGGTCAAGGAGGCAGGTGGTAAGGCGAGCTTCAGAGAAGACCTTAGTGACCTCTTCAGTGGTAGCGAGGTCAAAGGAGTGGAGTGTTGAGGGGGCTTTAGTGTGAGGAATGTTGGGCGGGGTGGAGGTCTGGACAGTGGCGAGGTTGAGGGAGAGGAGGGTTGAGGGGGTTTTCATGTGAGGGATGCTAGGTGGGGCAGAAGTCTGAGCAGTGGTGATGTCCCTGCGAATTGCGTCGATCTTGCTTTGAAAGTGGTTAGCAATCTTGTGGGTGGTGAATAAGGTGCTGGGTGGAGGTGGGGGCGGAGAGATTAGAGAGTTGAAAGTAGAGTACAAAAGAGCCGGCGAGGGCTGAGGAGAGGGTATTAATGAGGGTTACAAAGTAGGCTTGCTTGGCAGCGTGAAGGGAGGAGGTGTAGGTGAGGAAGGCGGATTTATATCGGGTGAACTCTTGTTGGGATCTGGTTTTGCACCATAGTCACTCTAGCGACTAATTGCCAACCTTTATTTTTAGATTCAGCTGTCAAAATATATATTATCTGGATCTTGGAAATATGTAAAACCATTACAGAAATCATTATAAAGGATACGAAACTGTCACAGTATAGGTGCTCTGCCAGGGTTGCCCAATTAAATTACATTTCAGTCCCAATTAAATCCAATACATTTCAGTCCCAATTAAATCACCTTCCTGTCAAGGTCCTACCTTTTCCCAGAGGTTATGTTACTCCATGTGCTAGCATCCATCTTGGATTTCTGCTGAGCATGATGGGAATCTTTTATGCCTTCAGGTCTCTGAGGTCCATCCCCCAGAGGGGTGTGGCTGAGTACATATAAGCCTGGGATCTGCACATGCTCTTTGCACTTGTGCCTTGTGTCTTTGTCTTGCTACAGCTCTGTGTATACGCTTGTGACTCTTCTGGTATTCTGACTCGGCTTGTGACTAAGACCATTCTCTGTGTTTCCCTTTGATCTGACCTTCCGTTGCTGAACCCGGCCCGTGACCTGTGATTCTCTGTCTACTGTTCTGTACTGTTTTGTCCCGTTGTTATTGACCCGGCTTGTCTGACTACGCTATTGTCATTCTCACCAGCTACACGCCATTGGCGGCGGCCATTACCGCAGCTGGGGTGTCTCGGGGGCCGCGACCTGGTCCCTGGTTGCGTCAAGTCCATCCCCACCATCAGGGGCCCTGGTGAAGGGCAGCCTGGGACTTAGACTCCGCGCCCTGAGGGACTTCAGTCTGTTGGTGGTGGTTGTCGTCAGCCAGTGCGTTACCCTGCCACTAGGCCTACCTGTCCGTTCCACAGCCCTGCCCTGACATTACACAAGTGCCATGAATTCTGACGGTGCAGGTACGCCTTCACTTCCAATGTTGGTCGCCAGACTGGATCAACAGGATCTCTTGTTGGATCAGTTCGCTCAGGCGTTGCAAACTCTGCTGGCACGCACTGCGCACCTTACTCCTGGTGTTATTAGGCCGGTGGTCGCTCCCGCTGCTGTTCCGCTTGCTGTGCCTACCGCCGCGGCTGATGCGGCACCCGCGGTGTCCAGAGGTATGACCGGTTCAGCCCCTCTTCCACAGCGCTTTGGGGGTGAGCCGAGTCAGTGTCGTGGGTTCCTTAACCAGGTGGGGATTTACTTTGAATTAATCCCCTACGCTTTTCCGACTGAGAGGTCAAAGGTGGGTTTCCTCATCTCACTACTCTCAGACAAGGCCTTGGCCTGGGCGAATCCCTTATGGGAGAGGAATGACCCAGTGATTCACGAGTTTTCCGGTTTTGTCGATGCCTTCCGTAGGGTATTCGATGTACCGGCTCGCTCCGCCTCGGCTGCCAAGCTGCTCATGTCTATGCATCAGGGTTCACGGACCGTGGCCGAGTACGCCATAGAGTTTCGTACCCTGGCAGCAGAGGTGGGTTGGAACAATGAGGCTCTGGTGGCTGCGTTTTCTCAGGGTCTTTCTGATGCATTGAAGGACGAGATCGCAGCCAAGGAATTGCCTGTGGAGCTGGAAGCACTAATTTCCTTCCTGATCCTGATTGATACCAGGCTCAGGGAGAGGCCTTCACTCAAGGAACGCCTGCGGAGGCCTTCCAATCGACTGGCACCTGCGTTTTCTATCCCACCCATTCCTCCCTCTCCTCCCACGCCTCCTGGGGATAGATTGTCTGGTGGTGAGCCCATGCAGCTGGGGTTTGCTCGCCTTTCCGAGGGAGAGCGGGCCGCTCGGCGTCGTGAGGGTCGCTGCCTGTACTGTGGTCTTGGTGGGCACTTTCGGCAGTCCTGTCCGGTCCGTCCGGGAAACGCTCGCACCTGAGATCCTGTCGGGGACAGATCTTGGGTGGAGTCTCCTCGCCCCCGCGTTCCGCAGAGATAAGCCACTGATCACCGTTGTCCTCTCTTGGGCGGAGGGCTCGGTGACGGCCCAGGCGTTGGTAGATTCTGGGGCCGGCGGGTTGTTTATGGACAGCTCGTTTGCTGCCCAGCACTCCATTCCCCTGCAGGCTCGAGTTACCCCACTGGTTCTCGAGGCGATAGATGGCAGGCCCCTGCAACCACCGCAGGTTACCCACGAGACTATGCCAGTTGAAGTAGCTATTGGGGCTGTTCACAGGGAGTTGGCCTGTTTCCAGGTGATTTCTTCTCCGCACTATTCGGTGGTTTTGGGGTATCCCTGGCTCCAGATGCATAATCCAACCTTCAATTGGCAAACTGCCGAGATTCTCTCGTGGTCTCCACAGTGTGGGGCCGGGTGCATCCGTGGGCCGGTTAAGGTGTTGTGTGCCTCCTCGGACTCTGCGTTGCCCACTGATTATGGGGAGTACCAGGACGTGTTTGATAAGGTACACGCTGGTGCCTTACCTGCTCATCGTCCTTACGACTGCGCCATATCCTTGCAACCCGGTGCCACTCCTCCGCGTGGCAGGGTGTATCCTCTCTCGGTTGCGGAGAATAAGGCCATGGAGGAGTACGTTGTGGATGCACTTTCCCGGGGGCACATTCGTAAGTCTACTTCCCCAGCAGGAGCGGGCTTTTTCTTTGTAAAGAAGAAGGGTGGTGAATTGAGGCCTTGCATCGATTATAGGGGTCAATCGAATCACCACTAAGAATGCATACCCGATTCCCTTGATTACTGAGTTGTTCGACCGCCTTAAGGGGGCAACAGTCTTTACCAAACTTGACCTTAGGGCGGCGTACAACCTCGTACGGATCAAACAGGGGGATGAGTGGAAGACCGCATTTAACACCAGAACCGGGCACTACGAATACCTGGTGATGCCCTTCGGGTTGTGTAACGCGCCCGCAGTGTTTCAGGAATTCATAAATGATGTCCTTCGTGACTGGTTGCAGCAGTGCGTGGTAGTTTACTTGGATGACATCCTGGTTTACTCTGCCTCCATGGAGTCCCATATCCAGGATGTCAAGCAGGTGCTGAAACGATTACGTGAGAACGAACTTTTTTGTAAACTTGAGAAGTGTGAATTCCATCGATCCCAAGTTGCCTTTTTAGGCTACATCATTTCTGCGGAGGGATTCTCCATGGACCCTCAGAAGGTTTCGGCAGTTCTTGAGTGGCCTCGTCCCAATGGTCTTCGGCCCATTCAGCGCTTTTTGGGTTTTGCCAACTACTATCGGAAGTTCATCAGGAACTTCTCCACGCTGGCAAAACCTCTCTCAGACCTAACCAAGAAGGGCAGCACTCCTCACGAGTGGCCATCCGAGGCCATCGTAGCTTTTGAGGCTCTGAAATCCGCCTTCGCTTCGGCTCCGATACTGTCTCATCCCAATCCTGGATTGCCCTTCGTCCTTGAGGTTGATGCATCCGAGACGGGAGTAGGCGCTCTCCTGTCTCAACGTCGGTCGCCCGATGGACCCCTACTTCCCTGTGGGTTCTACTCCAGGAAGCTTTCCTCTGCAGAGTGCAACTACCAGATTGGAGATAGGGAGTTGTTGGCAATCATTCTGGCTCTCAAGGAATGGAGGCACCTGCTCGAGGGCTCCGCAGTTCCGGTCCTCATTCTTACCGATCATAAGAATCTGACTTATCTTTCGGAGGCCAAAAGATTGACACCCCGTCAGGCCAGATGGGCCTTGTTCTTGTCGCGGTTCAACTATGTGGTCTCCTATTTGCCTGGTTCCAAGAATGTCAGGGCTGATGCATTATCGCGGCAATACTCTGAGTTGTCCAGGGAGGACTCTGAGCCAACCTCGGTCATACCTCCGGATCATATCCTGGCTGCCATTCGTACCAGTCTGACTTCTCCCCTTGGGGAGCAGATTTTGGCGGCTCAAACTGACGCTCCTCCCGAGAGACCGGAGGGTAGATGTTTTGTACCCGAGGGGTTGCGCACCCGTCTGCTGCGTACCTACCATAACTCCAAAACTGCCGGGCATCCGGGGAGGAACCAGTTGTCTTGGGTCGTCTCTCGGTTGTTCTGGTGGCCAACTCTCCGTGCCGACATCGCCTCTTATGTAGCGGCATGTTCGATCTGTGCCCAGAATAAATCTCCACGGCATATTCCAATGGGTCTTCTGCAACCCATTCCCAATGGGGAGCGTCCTTGGTCACACCTGGGCATGGACTTTATTGTAGACCTCCCTGTGTCTCGGGGCCATACGGTCATCCTCATGGTCGTCGATCGTTTTTCCAAAATGTGCCATTGTATTTCACTCAGGAAATTACCAACAGCGCAAGAACTGGCCACGGTCTTTTCCAGGGAGATTTTTCGCCTGCATGGGTTGCCCAAGGTGATTGTCTCGGACCGCGGGAGTCAGTTCGTGTCCAGATTCTGGCGCGCCTTCTGCTCCCAGTTGGGCATTAGTCTCTCCTTTTCTTCAGCCTACCACCCGCAGTCCAATGGGACTGCAGAGCGTTCCAATCAGGCCTTAGAACAATTCCTTCGGTGTTATATCTCGGACCATCAGGACGATTGGGCCGATCTCCTGCCTTGGGCAGAGTTTGCCAGGAACTCAGCGGTCAACTCCTCCTCCGGGATGTCCCCCTTCATGGCTAACTATGGGTACCAACCCGCGGTATTACCTGAGAGGTTCTCACCACAGGACATTCCGGCTGTGGAGAACCATCTTGCTGCCCTGCGTTCTTCATGGGGGCAGATCCAGAGGGCTTTGAGGGACTCGGCTCAGCGTCAGAAGTTCCAGGCTGATCGCAGACGGTTGCCCGCTCCTTCATACCAGGTCGGCGATCGGGTGTGGTTGTCTACTCGTAACCTCAATCTTCGGGTGCCCACACCCAAACTAGCTCCCCGTTTTGTCGGTCCTTTTCGCATTCTCCGCAAGGTGAATCCAGTGGCCTATGCCCTTGCCCTTCCACCTGGGATGCGGATCTCCAATATCTTTCATGTATCACTGTTGAAACCTCTGATCTGCAATCGCTTCACTACCTCTCTGCCTCGGCCCCGTCCCATTCGGGTTGACGGTCATGAGGAGTATGAGGTGAGCCGGATCCTGGACTCTCGATTGGTGCGCGGCCGATTACAGTTCCTGGTTCATTGGCGCGGTTATGGTCCCGAGGAGCGTTCCTGGGTTCCTTCCGCGGATGTCCATGCTCCTGCCCTCCTCCGCGCGTTTCATACCCGCTTTCCTCAGAAACCTTTTGTTGAGCCGCGGAGGGGGAGGGGCCCTTGAGGAGGAGGTACTGTCAAGGTCCTACCTTTTCCCAGAGGTTATGTTACTCCATGTGCTAGCATCCATCTTGGATTTCTGCTGAGCATGATGGGAATCTTTTATGCCTTCAGGTCTCTGAGGTCCATCCCCCAGAGGGGTGTGGCTGAGTACATATAAGCCTGGGATCTGCACATGCTCTTTGCACTTGTGCCTTGTGTCTTTGTCTTGCTACAGCTCTGTGTATACGCTTGTGACTCTTCTGGTATTCTGACTCGGCTTGTGACTAAGACCATTCTCTGTGTTTCCCTTTGATCTGACCTTCCGTTGCTGAACCCGGCCCATGACCTGTGATTCTCTGTCTACTGTTCTGTACTGTTTTGTCCCGTTGTTATTGACCCGGCTTGTCTGACTACGCTATTGTCATTCTCAATAGCTACACGCCATTGGCGGCGGCCATTACCGCAGCTGGGGTGTCTCGGGGGCCGCGACCTGGTCCCTGGTTGCGTCAAGTCCATCCCCACCATCAGGGGCCCTGGTGAAGGGCAGCCTGGGACTTAGACTCCGCGCCCTGAGGGACTTCAGTCTGTTGGTGGTGGTTGTCGTCAGCCAGTGCGTTACCCTGCCACTAGGCCTACCTGTCCGTTCCACAGCCCTGCCCTGACACTTCCATCCTGTTGTCCTGCTCAAATTAAATTACATTTCAGTCCCAGCTAAATCACCCTCCATCCTGTTGTACCCCCTGCTCAGTAATGACCCCCCTCCACCTCTCATCCTGCCGCGGCTCTTTGAAGCTGAGCTGCGCAGGACAAAAGGTGCGGCTCCTGTCACCCTCTCACTATCTTCTCCCCATCCGGGAGGCTGGAGGGAAGAAGCTAGCCGCCTCGCATCCCTGGGGGATGTTCTGGGCCGCGGCATCAGGCTGACGCCGCTTGGCCCCGGCACCCACAGCGTGGGCACGACAAGTTCCCGCGCTTGTGGATACCGCCGGACAAAGGCCGTGCTCTCGAGAGCTTGACCCAAATCCAGGGGGGCATGCCTCATCGCCGAGCAATGAGGCACGCCGCCTGCGGCCAGCCCACCATTGCCAGGACAACCGCAAAGCGTCCTGCATCGGTTTAAGAGACCGATGCCAGGCTCCCCGATCATCCATTCCGCTGCCAAGCCACAGAGGGATCCAAGCTGAGGCGGAACCCTCGTGGCCACTCTGCAAGATTCCAAGGATAAGGGGAAGACCACCGCGAGCTGCCACTCTGCTGATCCCCAGGAGAAGGGGGAGACCACCGCAAGCTGCCACTCTGCAAAGCCCCAAGATAAGGGGGAGACCTACGCAAGCTGCCACTCTGCAAAGCCCCAGGATAGGGGGAGAACTATGCCAGCTGCCCGCTGCAGACATCCAGGATTTGGGGAGGATTATTACCACGGACTAGGTTATGCATACTCCGGATTCAGGGCAAGTACTTGCTACCATCCTGTCTTGCTCCCCTGTGAACCCGGGCACCCCTGCCGAATCCGTGAGTGTATGTCCCTGTTTTTCCCCTGAACTGTTCCTGTACTCAATCTCCACCTCCCTGTTTGGATTACAAACTGCTGTAAAGACTTTAACTTTGCCCCTGGGGCTGGACTACCATTATTTTGGGCCCTCTCCTTGCTATTTCCCCATACCGGGTACTGCCACACTCCCTGCAGACCACAATTGAGTGACTGTCATTTGTTTTAATAAAGCTTTGTGTGTTTGCCATCTGCTTTGCGTGTTCTGTCCTGCCTACCCCCCGTCACAGAAACAAAATCAGAATCAATAGAACTAAGGAAATCCAATTAGAATACATAAAGATATGGCGAGCTACAAATAGCGCCGTTTGTCACACTCAGTTGGCGGTCGCGATTGGCGTCTTCCAGAGGACTCCACACAGAGATCTACTAGAAGACACAGTCTGAAAGAAAAGCGTCCGCGGCAGACGGCTAACTTGTGTTCTGCACATTTCTATCCCTGCATAGACGTTGGAAAGGCGTCCAGTACTTGACTGTCATGAATTCCCTGAATAAAAACTTTTTTACCCACTGAAAAATTTTTTTTAAAAAGGAATATATACTTTATAGTGAGGTCCAGATATTTGGGAAAGCAAATTTCAATGTGAATGTTTCTGCAGCGATTTTTTGTTCCTTTAGACGTGCTTCTAGGACATCTTTATTGTGGCTTTTAGTAAATTGGCTTTCATGTCTATTTGTTAGACGCTTTCTCTAGTAAATGTCTCTTTTTTGTACACCTGTGTTGGATTTCTATCCAGAACCTTATATGTATCACTATCACTCAACATTGTGTTCATGGATTTTTCATAGAATTCCCTAGAAAGCATTACTATCCCACCCCCTTGTCTGCTGGTCTAACCACAATATTGCTTCTATTATTTAGACTTTTTATTCCTTTCTTTTAAGTGACTATTAACATTTATTTAACCTTTGGGCATAAAAATGATATAACTAAATCCAAATATATTAAATAATAACTACATACTTTATGGTGTATAGAAATATTATAGACACTGAAAGTCAAACGCTTATAGATTAATACTATGGGTTGATGATTACTATTTAAAGGTATCAGCTGTTTGTATAATTAAAAAGGAAAGCCAAGATATAGTTATCATGTTTGAAATATCATTCACTTATCACAAACTGGCAGTAATGGTATTCAGACCTAATGCAATATATAGATGCAAACACATTTTTAAACAACGTGGCCTGTCCCATTACTGTGAGAAAGGATTAAGTGTTTATTTAAACTTCCATCTTTACATTTTTTTTTCACACATCTATATTTTTTATAAATATTTTATATTCTATTCATTAATTTTAACACTCCTAATAAAGTTATGTAATAGAAAATAGGTACTTTTTATTATGTAAATTTTATATTGTAATAATGCTGTGTATAAATTTGTATGTAACATATTGTAAGTGATTAGCCCCTCTGAATGTTCATCTCAAGCACAGTTTATAAAGCCACTTGATACCGGGACAAAATGTAGCAAATTCAATATGAACATCTTATAAACATTTATTTCCACATCAAAGTAATTTAAAACATTGGATCCAATATATGGTGGCACAGTGGCTTAGTGGTTAGCACATCTGCCTTGCAGTAAATGGGTCATGGGTTTGATTCCCAACCATGATGCCTCCTGCATGGAGTTTGCATGTTCTCCCTGTGCTTGTGTGGGTTTCCTCTGAGTGCTCCAGTTTCCTCCCACACTCCATAGACATGCTGGTAGGTTAATTGGCTCATGTCTAAATTGTCCTAGTTTCATCCCTGGCCATGCGGGATCTCCTGCATGGTGGGGGTTGGGGAAAGACCTGGCAACCTACCCTGTAAAATAATTGCTAAGAGAATTCATGGAAAAAGTTGCTTATGAGCAACAGTCCATGCAATCGCCAAGGGTCGGATACAACTGAATGGATAGAGCCAATATATTTGTACAGCTGATTGTCAAGCTAGCTTAAATATAAATGACCCCAAAAATATGGCCATGGACTACAAGAAAATGGCGCCACACACCTATATAAGTAGTAAGGAAAGGTGATTGTCCAATTATTTCCCCCAGACGAAGCCAGGAGACCCTGTGGAGCAACGCGTTGGGGAGGGGCAGTGACATCATCGAGTATCAACAGAACCGCGAGTATACACAGTGGGAGAGGACGCTCAGAGGAGGCTCACCACATTTGCATACAGCGATGTTATATACACTAATACTTCTTACAAGGTAATTAAATGTGAGTGCATAGATTTACAAGCGCTTTTAAAAAAATAAAAGATAAGGCACTATATACATTCTCTCTCTTATATCTATGGAGGAGACAAGTCAGAGGATGGAGCCATGCAGAGCAGTATAAGAAAAGCCTAATACCTATTCAGCTACACCTGAAGTGGTAGTGGGTATTCACCTGGCAGGGTAGTGGGTATTCACCTGGTGGGGTAGTGGGTAATCACCTGGCAGGGTAGTGGGTAATCACCTAGCAGGGTAGTGGGTAATCACCTGGCGGGGTAGTGGGTAATCACCTAGCGGGGTAGTGGGTAATCACCTGGAGGGGTAGTGGGTATTCACCTGGGGGGGTAGTGGGTATTCACCTGGCGCGGTAGTGGGTAATCACCTGGCGGGGTAGTGGGTAATCACCTGGCGGGGTAGTGGGTATTCACCTGGTGGGGTAGTGGGTATTCACCTGGTGGGGTAGTGGGTATTCACCTGGCGGGGTAGTGGGTAATCACCTGGCAGGGTAGTGGGTAATCACCTAGCAGGGTAGTGGGTAATCACCTAGCGGGGTAGTAGGTAATCACCTGGCGGGGTAGTGGGTAATCACCTAGCAGGGTAGTGGGTAATCACCTAGCGGGGTAGTAGGTAATCACCTGGCGGGGTAGTGGGTAATCACTTGGAGGGGTAGTGGGTATTCACCTGGCGCGGTAGTGGGTAATCACTTGGAGGGGTAGTGGGTATTCACCTGGCGGGGGGTAGTGGGTATTCACCTGGCGCGGTAGTGGGTATTCACCTGGTGGGGTAGTGGGTATTCACCTGGCGGGGGGGTAGTGGGTAATCACCTAGCAGGGTAGTGGGTAATCACCTGGAGGGGTAGTGGGTATTCACCTGGCGGGGGGTAGTGGGTATTCACCTGGCGGGGTAGTGGATATTCACCTGGAGGGGTAGTGGGTATTCACCTGGCAGGGGGTAGTGGGTAATCACCTGGCAGGGGGGTAGTGGGTATTCACCTGGCAGGGGGTAGTGGGTATTCACCTGGCGGGGGGTACTGGGTAATCACCTGGCAGGGTAGTGGGTAATCACCTAGCAGGGTAGTGGGTAATCACCTGGCGGGGTAGTGGGTATTCACCTGGCTGGGGGGTAGTGGGTAATCACCTGGCGGGGGGGGTAGTGGGTAATCACCTAGCAGGGTAGTGGGTAATCACCTGGAGGGGTAGTGGGTAATCACCTGGAGGGGTAGTGGATATTCACCTGGAGGGGTAGTGGGTATTCACCTGGCAGGGGGTAGTGGGTAATCACCTGGCAGGGGGGTAGTGGGTATTCACCTGGCGGGAGGTAGTGGGTATTCACCTGGTGGGGTAGTGGGTAATCACCTGGAGGGGTAGTGGGTATTCACCTGGCGGGGGGTAGTGGGTAATCACCTGGCAGGGGGGTAGTGGGTATTCACCTGGCGGGGGGTAGTGGGTATTCACCTGGCGGGGGGTACTGGGTAATCACCTGGCAGGGTAGTGGGTAATCACCTAGCAGGGTAGTGGGTAATCACCTGGCGGGGTAGTGGGTATTCACCTGGCTGGGGGGTAGTGGGTAATCACCTGGCGGGGGGGTAGTGGGTACATATACTGTGATTTCTGTTGTCACACCTGATGGAATGAGAGTCGGATGAGATATTTCTCGGAATCTCCTCCATACAGAATGACATTTGTTAGATTTCTGTTCTTGTCTTCCAGTAGTACACTCAGTATTCCCTGACACCCTGGGGAATGAAGTGTCATGACAGGTGTCAGCTCTGTGTGCTGTACAGTATAAAGTATTGGGTCATTGCCATGTGTTAGAAATGACACCAATCACATTGTACTGAGGAGCTCGGCGGGCGGTGAGATGTAATGAGGAGCTTGGCGGTTAGTAAGATGTAACAAGGAGCTCGGCGGGCGGTAAGATGTAACGAGGAGCTCAGCGATCGGTAAGATGTGAAGAGGAGCTCAGCGATTGGTAAGATGTGATGAGGAGCTCGGCGGGCGGTAAGATGTGATGAGGAGCTCGGCGGGCGGTAAGATGTGATGAGGAGCTCGGAGGGCGGTAAGATGTGATGAGGAGCTCGGCGGGCGGTAAGATGTGATGAGGAGCTCGGCGGGCGGTAAGATGTGATGAGGAGCTCGGCGGGCGGTAAGATGTGATGTGGAGCTCGGCGGGCGGTAAGATGTGATGAGGAGCTCGGCGGGCGGTCAGATGTGCTGAGGAGCTCGGCGGGCGGTAAGATGTGACGAGGAGCTCGGCGATCGGTAAGATGTAATGAGGAGCTCGGCGGGCGATCAGATGTGATGAGGAGCTCGGCGGGCGGTCAAATGTGATGAGGAGCTCGGCGGGCGGTAAGATGTGATGAGGATCTCGGCGGGCGGTAAGATGTGATGAGGAGCTCGGCGGGCGGTAAGATGTGATGAGGAGCTCGGTGGGCGGTCAAATGTGATGAGGAGCTCGGCGGGCGGTAAGATGTGATGAGGAGCTCGGCGGGCAGTCAGATGTGATGAGGAGCTCGGCGGGCGGTAAGATGTGATGAGGAGCTCGGCGGGCGGTCAGATGTGATGAGGAGCTCGGCGGGCGGTAAGATGTAATGAGGAGCTCGGCGGGCGGTAAGATGTAATGAGGAGCTCGGCGGGCGGTCAGATGTGATGAGGAGCTCGGCGGGCGGTAAGATGTAATGAGGAGCTCGGTGGCCGTAAGATGTAATGAGGAGCTCGGCGGGCGGTAAGATGTGATGAGGAGCTCGGCGGGCGGTAAGATGTGATGAGGAGCTCGGCGGGCGGTAAGATGTGATGAGGAGCTCGGCGGGCGGTAAGATGTGATGAGGAGCTCGGCGGGCGGTAAGATGTGATGAGGAGCTCAGTGGTCAGTAAGATGTAATGAGGAGCTCGGCGGGCGGTAAGATGTGATGAGGTACGAGGGTAGAAATGATGATGAATTCATAAGACACGCCCCTCGTATATTAGGGATGGTTTGGATTGGTTGGTGGCGGCATGGATTGTAAGTTGAGTGACCAATTAGGTAGTCGTTCTTCTTTTGGTGGCGGGTTGGGGGAGGGGTTTCACCAGTACAGTGATTGGTTGGTGGTATTCCAAGTTACGCCCAAAACCTTTTCTACTGTCTGATGTACAGAGGAGCTGCGAGGTGTTCACAGACGGAGCGGTGTGGGGGGCGGGGAGGACAGAGATCCCGGTGCGGGAAGGATAGAGAACATGATCCGTATGTAGTGGGGGGAGGGCGGGGGGTCTGTATGTCATGTCATAGTGATATACGGCGCTTTACTAATTTATCACAGATTGTAATACCGCCCCACCTGTACATACCACCCCCCACCTGTACATACCACCCCCACACCTGTACATACCGCCCCCACCTGTACATACCGCCCCCCCACCATACACTCCGCATCCCTCTCCTGGGGGGGGGGCTCCCGGTACCTCTCCCCCATCTCTGATTTAGCTGAAATTGTCCCTCTGGATGTTCAATATCTCCCAAGGCAGCTGGATTTAGTGGGTGGGGCTGGGGGTGTGGCTGCCTCCTCCACTCCTCCCACAGACTCCTCCTCTCTGGCTGATCCTGAAGTTGATGGAGAGGAGAAGGGAGGAGGGGACACAGCAGCCTGGACTGTCACCATCTCCAGCCATGTGGGAAGTGACTGAGAACTCTATTATACTGTCACTGCAAGCCCTGACCTGCACTGTACTATCCTAACTGTCACTGCAAGCCCTGACCTGCACTGTACTATCCTAACTGTCACTGCAAGCCCTGATCTGTCACTATACTATCCTAACTTTCACTGCTAGCCCTGACCTGCCGCTATCATACCCTAACTGTCACTGCTAGCCCTGATCTGCCGCTATCCTACCCTAACTGCCACTGCTAGCCCTGATCTGTCACTATACTACCCTAATTGTCGCTGTGTTAGGGATCCGAGTATGACCAGAGGTGTGTGGACTGACACAGGGAAACGCAGGCTTCAGATATGGTATAAACAATATAATTTATTAAGACTAACAATACAAAACGCAGTGCAAAACTAAACATAAACACGGTGCAAACAAACCAAACCAAACCACCCACAGATAACAATACATACAATGCAAGAGGCGTCAGGCAGGCCGGGTCAGTAGCAAACGGGCAAACGGAGTACCAGGAGCAGGCGGGAGAATGGTCAGGGTCACAAGCCAGGGATCAAGCAGGAGAAGTCAGCAGAGGTCAGGATCAGGCAGGGTCGGCAACAAGTCAGACAGAAACAGGAACAGGATACAAGATACAGGGGACCATGGAAAAACACACACCAAGGCCCTGACTGTGAGTTTGGCCATTCCTTAAATACAACCCCCGCAATCAGCTTCAGGTGTTTGGCTGATTGCAGGGGTGAGTCTCTGATTGCTGAGAGCACCCGCTGGCCAGCCCTGGTACTGCAGTCCACAAGGCAGGTGAGTCCCACCATTATTGGCAAGTCCATTCCTGACAGTACCCCCCCCCCCAAGGAGCGGCCTCAGGACGCTCCAAACAGTCCTAGCTGGGCAAAATGTTCCACCGCCCGGATCCGGTAACTGGCAGGATATCAAAGACTGGCACATCGGGCTGGGCACTGGACGGAGGCACATCGGGCTGGGCACCAGACGGAGGCACATCGAGCTGGACACCGGACGGAGGCACATCGGGCTGGACACCGGACGGAGGCACATCGGGCTGGACACCGGACGGAGGCACATCGGGCTGGACACCGGACGGAGGCACATCGGGCTGGACACCGGATCACCAGGCGGAGCAGCGGGCACCGGGCCACCAGGCGGAACAGCAGGCACCGGGCCACCAGGCAGAGCAGCAGGCACCGGGCCACCAGGCAGAGCAGCAGGCACCGGGCCACCAGGCAGGGCGGCAGGCACCGGGCCACCAGGCGGAGCAGCAGGCTCCGGGCCACCAGGCAGGGAAGCAGGCACCGGGCCACCAGGCGGAGCAGCAGGCACCGGGCCACCAGCCAGGGCAGCAGGCACCGGGCCACCAGCCAGGGCAGCAGGCACCACCGGGCCACCAGGCAGGGCAGCAGGCACCGGGCCCCCAGGCGGAGCGGCGGGCACCAGGCCCCCAGGTGGAGCAGCAGGCACCGGGCCCCCAGGCAGGGCAGCAGGCACCGGGCCCCCAGGCAGGGCAGCAGGCACCGGGCCCCCAGGCGGAGCGGCAGGCACCAGGCACCCAGGCGGAGCGGCGGGCATCGGGCCCCCAGGCGGAGCGGCAGGCCCCGAGTCATCTGGCAAGACAGTGGGCACTGGATCATCAGGCATTGGATCGTCTGGCTCGACAGCGGGCATCGGGTCACCAGGCATCAGATCATCTGGCTCAACAGCGGGCACCGGGTCATCAGGCACGACAGCGGGCATCGGGTCACCAGGCATGACAGCGGGCAATGGATCATCAGGCATTGGCTCGTCTGGCTTGACAGCGGGCATCGGGTCACCAGGCATCAGGTCAACTGGCTCGACAGCAGGCATCGGGTCATCAGGCACGACAGCGGGCATCGGGTCACCAGGCACGACAGCGGGCACTGGGTCATCAGACATTGGATCGTCTGGCTCGACAGCAGGCATCGGGTCACCAGGCATCAGGTCATCTGGCTCGACAGCGGGCACCGAGTCATCAGGCACGACAGCGGGCATCGGGTCACCAGGCACGACAGCGGGCTCTAAGTCAACTGGCAGAATGGTACTCGGAAAGAATTTTCGCTTTTTTCTCGTTTTAGTTACTGGAGCACTGTAAGTAAACGCAGGTCTGTAAATGAATGGAGCAGCTGAAGACAGAGAAGAGCTGGAGGATGGAACAGAGGAGGGAGCAGTTGCTACAGAGGACTTCTTTACAGGGTTAAAGAAAGGATAGGTGCAGCGAGTGGGAGCAGGGGACTGGTATGTGGTAATTAGCAGAGTATACTGGGCAGTCACTGGGGGTGCTGTCGGGGATGCAGGAAGAGTGCCTTGAGGAGGGGAATGATGTTGCAAGCTGACTGAGGCTGGGTGCAACAAATCTGTCCATGTCTGCAGTACTGGTTAAACAAAACTCAGCTTACACATAGCCTGTCTGACTAAAGACTGCACTGCGTTTATGCAATCCATAAGCACATGTGATGGACAAGCTGCATAGTGCTCATGGAAACAATCTGGATCTTCCTCCAACAACCATACCAGTGATTCCACTTGATCCATACTAAATAGGGGAAAAAAGTCATTCCTGCTTTCAGGGGTACAGGACCGAGCCAACTCAGCACAAACCTGGATCAATGGCTGCACCTCAGAAAACTCTGTGCCCTGATCTACTAGGCAATGAGCGATCCTTATACACTCTAGTAGTTGATCCCGGGGATACTCCTTCAGAGTCTGATAAGCATAGTCTTTGTCATCAAACACTAGCAGAGATAAATACACCACCTTATCAAGATCCATCCTTCCCAGCAACAATAAGCCAAGATGGCTTCCCTGTGCAGCCACTTCTGGTCAGGATTGGCCTTGGTGTTCTGTTAGGGATCCGGGTATGACCAGAGGTGTGTGGACTGACACAGGGAAACGCAGGCTTCAGATATGGTATAAACAATATAATTTATTAAGACTAACAATGCAAAACACAGTGCAAACAAACCAAACCACCCACAGATAACAATACATACAATGCAAGAGGCGTCAGGCAGGCCGGGTCAGTAGCAAACGGGCAAACGGAGTACCAGGAGCAGGCGGGAGAATGGTCAGGGTCACAAGCCAGGGATCAAGCAGGAGAAGTCAGCGGGGGTCAGGATCAGGCAGGGTCGGCAACAAGTCAGACAGGAACAGGAACAGGATACAAGATACAGGGGCCCATGGAAAAACACACACCAATGCCCTGACTGTGAGTCTGGCCATTCCTTAAATACAACCCCCGCAATCAGCTTCAGGTGTTTGGCTGATTGCAGGGGTGAGTCTCTGATTGCTGAGAGCACCTGCTGGCCAGCCCTGGTACTGCAGCCCACAAGGCAGGTGAGTCCCACCATTATTGGCAAGTCCATTCCTGACACACTGCTAGCCCTGATCTGCCACTATACTATCCTAGCTGTCACTGCTAGCCCTGATCTGCCACTATGCTATCCTAACTGTCACTGCTAGCCCTGATCTGCCACTATACTACCCTAACTGTCACTGCTAGCACTGATCTACCACTATACTACCCTAACTGTTACTGCTAGCCCTGATCTGCCACTATACTACCCTAACTGTCACTGCTAGCCTTGATCTGCCACTATACTATCCTAACTGTCACTGCTAGCCCTGACCTGCCCATGTACAGCCCTGAACTGCCACTATACTATATAACAAATATGTGCAATAGAGACATGGAATCTGTACGTGACAGCCATCTTGTGAAGGTCTCAATCATTTTGTTTTTCATGAACAATCATCTTTCTCCCCTCCTCCATCCACTTGAAAATGGAATTTGTGGCTGTAGGTTGTAATGGACTTCAGAAGAGCTTCTTATCTTAAATAAAACACAAATAGATGAGCTTCAGAGCTGTAAACCACTAATTAGTCTTGGCAGGATGTCTATTTTTCAGGAATCATGAAAACCACTTTCCTCTGCCCTATCGTAAAACAATCACTCAGTCAGCTGTCACACAGGACCTGTTAGGCATTAGAGCTCTAGGAATGCAGAGCGTGCCATAAAACATCTATTCCACATGTAACAATTCCACATAGAATTCAGCAGGAACTCGGCACATTAATATTAGGGATATATTTGGATAGATCATTTCATGCCAAACAGATCCGGGTCATACATGACTATGTTATCACATGGAAAGGGGGATAAAGCAGTCTCTTCCCTCCTGGGTGACAAGGGTGCGCTGTGTTTGGTATCCCTGGGTTTGAAATATAATTCTGAATATTAATCTGCCAGTTGCTAGAATACCACCTGTACCTATTGGAGGTTATTAACCTTAGTATGAAATTGTAGTTGGGACTTGGTCATAAACCTGGTGACCTCCTAGCACCCATCCCCCTAAACCAGATGATTGGTCAGTTGTTCTCAGGCGACACCCCTTTAATATCATAGAAAAGAACTGATAGGCCTGGTGAAGGGAGCTCTCGTTTAACATCAACCAAGAAACATCTTAATGGACTTGAGAGCCAAGGCAACATTTTTGTTCGGACAATTGCTAAACCAGGACTTTGCAGAGGGCAGAAGGCCTTCCATGTGAACATGCTCAAAGCCCACCATGAGAGTACGGCCTATGTCATGCCAGTCTGAAGCCAACCGGAGCTCGAGGAGGCTGACCCACTCCTAGACCTGCTAGCTGACACCAGGAAGGTGGACTCAAACCTCCCGATCAACCCCCACCTTATCCCACTCAGGTACCTGGGCTGGAGAGAGTGCTGGCAGTATATGGGGGCAGGTTTATTGGGAAACCTGGGAGGACACACCTTGCTGTCCACAAAGTGGACACGGGCCCATCCCCCTATTAATCGACCTATCATGTCTCTCTGGAGGTCCTGGCTGATATGTGAAAGGAGGTTGAGGAAATGCTACAGCTGGGGGTGATTCAGAAGTCCCACAGTGCCTGGGCATCCCCCTTAGTCCTGGTCCCCAAAGGATCAGACAACCAGGTTCTGTTTGGACTACCGGAAGTTGAATACCATCACCACTGCAGACGCCTACCCCATGCCCCGGATCGATGAATTGTTGGATAGGCTGGCGGCTGCCCGCTATATCACAATCATGGATCTGAGTAGGGGGTGCTGGCAAATTCTTCTGGCACCTGAGGCTCGGGAAAAGTCTTCATTCATCACCCCATTCCGCTTGTTCGAATTCACTGTTCTGCCATTTGGGATGAAGAATGCCCCAGCTACCTTCCAGAGAGTCATGAATGATTTGCTGGAGGGGCTGGAACCCTTTGCAGTAGCCTACCTGGATGACATCGCCATGTTCAGCCCCACCTGGGAAGAACATCTGGTGCATCTGTCACAGGTTCTGGACAAACCGAAAGCCGCCAATCTGACCGTCAAACCCAGTAAGTGTCAGATAGGCATGATGGGTGTCCAGTATGTCCACCAGGTAGGAGGAGGAACCCTGAGACAGGGAAGGTTGAGGCCATCTTGGCCTGGCCTACCCCTCAAACCAAAAAGCAGGATATGTCATGCCTAGGGACAGCCGGTTACTATAGCCTGGGCTGTGAGCAGTGTAGGGAAGGAGGAGCTCTTCTGAGTGCCCGGGCTGTGAGCTGCGCAGGGAAGGAGGAGCTCTGCTGAGTGCCCGGGCTGTGAGCAGTGCACAAAAGGAGGAGCTCTGCTTAATGCCTGGGCTTTGAGCGGTGTAGGGAAGGAGGAGCTCTGCTGAGTGCCTGGGCTGTGAGCGGCGCAGGGAAGGAGGAGCTCTGCTAAGTGCCTGGGCTGTGAGCGGCGCAGGGAAGGAGGAGCTCTGCTGAGTGCTCTGCCAGACCTGATCCTGTTCTCTTACCTGCTAATCCCCTGTACCCTGCCCTGCTGACCCTTGTCCCCTGTCCTCTGCCCTGCTGACCCCTATCCTCTGCCCTACTGACCGCCTGTACTGTCCTACTGACTCTTGTACACTGCCCTACATCTCATCCTCTGCACACTGCCCTGCTGCCTCCTATACATGGCTTTGATAACCACCTGTACACTGCCCTACAAACTCACCCTATCCTCTGCCCTGCTGACCTCGCATCCTCTGCCCCCCTTACATTTTTTACTGCACCCCCACAGCAGACAGGCTAGATCCAGCCCTGCTATAAACACACAAGGGGGCTTCAGTATTGTATGAGTGACAACCGAAAAGTCACCTCAGAATGATTGAACGAGGAGGGGCTGGGGCGGGGCACACAGCTGTAGCCCCGCCCACACAGCATCATCAGGCTCACAGGCAGCTGAGTGCCCCCTGTAGGTGACAGTACATTAATCTCTATGGAAGAGAGGAGCGCTGTGTACTGACAGGGAGGAGAACTCTGCACTGAGGGGGTCCTTTCTCATTCTTTCCTCCTTTCTTTTCCCTTTCCCTTATTTCCTTTTTTTTTTCTTTTTCTCCTTAGGCACATTATGGACTTTTAAGTTGTATTCAATGTGTTCACCATTGCTGCATAATCACACGGTTTGGATGCTTAAATTCATATATGAGGTTATAAAGATACAGTTGTGTTCAAAATAATATCCGTGTGTTGAAAAAAGTGAATAAAGCTGAAAATCCTTCTAATAGCTTTTATTTCCATCCACACAAATGCATTGGGAACACGACACATTCTATTCCAAATCACAACATGAAGAAAAATACATCAAATTTGTGTTGTTCCTCTAAAAAAATTTAAGAAAAGTGAATATTAGACGGTTCAAAAAAATCTCAGTGTTTGTATTCTTCTTTACAAACTCAAACATTCACTATATAAACTGAGAAATGTTTGAAGATTTTGCTTTCCTTTGAATGACTTCATGAATATTTGGTTGTAGTCGCACTGTTTCTGAGAACTGCTGTACATCTGTGTTGCATGGAGTCACCCAACTTCTGGCCCCTGTGATCAGGTATTCCAGCCCAGGATGATTGGACCACATTCCACAGTTCTTCTCTATTTCTTGGTTTTGCCTCAGAAACTGCATTTTTGATGTCACCCCACAAGTTTTCTATTGGATGAAGATCCGGGGATTGGGCTGGCCACTCCATAACGTCCATCTTGTTGGTCTGGAACCAAGATGTTGCACGTTTACTGGTGTGTTTGGGGTCGTTGTCTTGTTGGAACACCCATTTCAAGGGCATTTCCTCTTCAGCATAAGGCAGCATGACCTCTTCAAGTATTCTGATGTATTCAAACTGATCCATGATCCCTGGTATGCGATAAATAGGCCCAACACCGTAGTATGAGAAACATCCCCATATCATGATGCTTGCACCACCATGCTTCACGGTCTTCACAGTGTACTGTGGCTTGAATACAGTGTTTGGGGGTCGTCTGACAAACTGTCTCCGCCCACTAGACCCAAAAAGAACAATCTTACTTTCATCAGTCCACAAAATGTTGGGCCATTTCTCTTTAGACCAGTCAATGTGCTCTTTGGCAGATTGTAACCTCTTCAGCATGTACAACATTTGCTGCCTTCCTTCCTTAAAAAAGGGCAATAATTGCCACCTGTTTTTCAAAGAATGAATGACCTCACTAATAGAACTCCACACTGCTATTATTTTGAACACGCCCCTTTCAATGAGTGATTCAATGACACAGAATCAGCAGCATGCATGTCATGACTGTTGGGTCTGTTGGATTTCTATTACTCTACTACACCTGCTAGGAAATTATTTGTCATGTAGAAATATCATTTCCACCAAAAACAGTGATTGATCCGGTTAGTGATGTCCGACTGCTATTATTTTGAACACAACTGTATATGATTATTATAAATGTCTTCTTATCTCAGAGGAAGGCTGGAACTGAATCTCAGACAGACTTTGAATATTTCAAATGTATCAAAAAAGTGTAAATTGCTGTTCAATGTTTCTAAATGTAAAATAATTCACCTAGAGAGCAGAATCCTGTGAGAGAACAACATTGGGGTACGTTGTTGGCCAGCACTACAGAGGAAAAGAACTTGGGGGCACTTATTTCAGATGATTGAAAAATGAGCAAATCGTGTGACCAGGCAGTGGGGAAGGTGAATAGAATTCTAGGATGCATCACTAGAGGGGTCACCGGCAGGAGGAAAGAGGTCCTGATTCCTCTATATAGATCTTTATATCACTAGAGGGGTCACCGGCAGGAGGAAGGAGGTCCTGATTCCTCTATATAGATCTTTATATCACTAGAGGGGTCACCGGCAGGAGGAAGGAGGTCCTCATTCGCTGGGTTTTTAGTTTTTGTTATTAACAAAAAAACATTTAGGGAAAAAAACCCAATTTATGTTCTACTTTCTGTTTTTAAAAGATATCTAATGAAAATAATCTAATTTCTTCATAAATTTAGGCCAAAATGTATTCTGCTACATGTCTTTGGTAAGACAAAAGAAATCCCAATAGGTATTAAAATATAAGTAATAAAATATATGTTGTGTGAAAGGTTTAGCGTCTACAAACTATGGTATGTATACTGGAACTTACACAGCTATGGACACTAGACTGGTAATGGTGGTGATTAGCAACTTATAGAGGGACTGTGATAGGGTGGTGGGCAATCTGGTGCTAACTGACACTATCTGGGAGGGTCAGTAACTGACACCACTAGTGACACCAATACAGTGATAATCATGTACTCTGACACTTTACTAATGACTTTGGCTGGGAAGGGGTTAACATAACTTTTTAGTCCATGTGTTTCTTGTGTGTCTCAGGAGTACACTTGTGCTCTCCTGTGACCCAGAATCAGCTGACAGCGGGCTAATGACCACTGTCAGGTGACGTCACAGAGCTGCTCCAGGGTCTGGAAGGAGCTTGACAATAATGTTGGGATCACACCTGAGCAATGCATGCAACTAGTTTCTCCATACAGGAGGCGTCTTGAAGCTGTCATTACCAACACAGGATTTTGTACGAAGTATTAAATACATTTTAGTTTGTGTGTTCAATACTTTCTCCCCGTGTCCTTTCATTTTATTACACATAACTTAATTTCTGAACTTCTTTGTTTTGGTTTCTTTGTATGTATGGATTTCATGGGTTGTTACCGTTATGTGGAGAAAACTTCATGTTAATAGACCCTTAAGAAATATATTTACCGAGAACAATGGTGACGTGTTCAATACTTTACCCGCTGATATATCTGCATTACCTATAAGAAGACAAAAGAAAAGAGAGTTGGGGGAGGGGGGGATATCAAAGAGACCTCAGATCCTAGGGATCTACAGTGGGTAGCTAAGGGAAGGACACTTTTTCAGGAAAGGAGGGTCGATCCCCATCCCTGGGGACAAGTCAGCCATCTATGTCATATTCTAAGTTACAGAATTAGTTGTCAGTATTCCATCCAGGGGAGCCATATTCTTGTAAACTCATCATGTGTATCCTCTGGAAAGACCTACATCTATACAGGTTCTATGTCTGGTATTCAGGAATCACATGGACTTCAAATATCAAAACACTTAGGAGGCTATTTATTATAAAAAAAAGACAGCATTTTAGGATGTGCAACCTTACCAATATGGAACTCACACCGGCAACCAGGTAAAATGGTGAAAAATGAGCTCCACCTTTCTGTTGTGTCTCTGTGTGCCACATGGAGAAGAGAGAGAGCAGCAAAGAATTGTCTGAGGATTTAAGAACAAAAATTGTGGAAAAAGCATGGAGCATCTTAAGGATACAAGTCCATCTCCAGAGATCTTAATGTTCCTGTGTCCACTGTGCGCAACATTGTCAAGAGGTTTACAGCCCATGGCACTGTAGCTGATCTCCCTGGACGTGGACAAAAGAGGAAAAATTGATCAAAGATTGCAACAAAGGATTGTTGGAATGGTGGCTAAAGAACCTCCATCAACTTCCAGAAAAATTCCAGCTGACCTTCAGGCACCGGGTACACCTGTGTCCGCTCTCACTATACGTCACTGAAACAGCGTATACCCAGAGATGGATGCGGTTCAACCATTTTGGTTTCAACCTCCATCATGGCAAAGGGGTTAACTGTCCTGACACATATATTTCTCCCTTATTCTTCCCCCCCCCCCCTCTGTGAGAGGCACAGTGACATATGGCAGTATATGTGTGTTAGAAGTGTCACAGGCCAGATCCCAGCAGGGAGCCACGGGGTGCCTCACTGTCCCAAGAAAGTTGTACCATTTCAACCGCCTAAGAGATAAGGCAGGCTTTCTCAGGAGTTGAAAGAGATTTCGACCTCATAAACCTGGCTCAGCGTAAGTGACAAAATCAAATAACCTTTGTTAAAATCCATTTTTCCCCTATGTCTCATATCTTGGAACATGAGAGACATACATAAAAGCCGGACATATCATAAGATGGACGATGAGCAGGCGAACAGTTTGATGGGTCACTCACCTTATCTCGGGCGCACGGGAAAGCAGAGAAATAGATCTTGTGAACCGTTTAGCATACAACTTCATAATTCATATCTGGTCAATCCTCAGAATTGCCTGCATAATAATCTACCTGTGGGTGGGAGGTCCCTGGTGCAGATGGAAGGTTATGGACCAGAATATGAGTTAGGAAAGATGTTTGCTCCAGTTTAGGGCTCCGACTGATCATTCCTCCCTAAACAGGGGATTGCTGTCAAGGTCCTACCTTTTTCCAGAGGTTATGTTACTGCATGTGCTGGCATCCATCTTGGATTTCTGCAGAGCATGGTTGGAATCTTTTATGCCTTCAGGTCTCTGAGGTCCATCCCCCAGAGGGGTGTGGCTGATTACATATAAGCCTGTGGTCCGCACATGCCCTTTGCACTTGAGTCTTTGTGTTGCTATAACTATGTTCTGAATCTCGTGACTCTCCTGTAATCTGACCTGGCTTGTGACTCGACCATTCTTTGTCTTCTCCTTTGATCTGACCCTCCATTGCTGAACCCAGCTCGTGACCTGTGATTCTCGTCTGCTGTCCTGTACCGCTTTGTCCCATTGTTGTCTATTGTCCTTTCCACCAGCTACACGCCATTGGAGGCGGCCATTACCACAACTGGGGTGTCTCGGGGGCCGCGACCTTGTTCCTGGCTGTGTCAAGTCCATCCCCATCATCAGGGGCTCTGGTGAAGGGCAGCCTGGGACTTAGACTCCGCGCCCTGAGGGACTTCAGTCTGTGGGTGGTGGTTGTCGTCAGCCAGTGCGTTACATAGTTATTAGGCCTGCCTGTCCGTTCCTCAGCTCCTGCCCTGACAATTGCTCCTTGACTTCAGAACCACACCCTGCTGGGGAACACAAAAGAGGCTGTTGGGCCTAAGAAAGCAATTTGAAGACATCTCCCATTTTAACATCAATATACCACCTGGGGAGACCTGTGCCTTTTGCTCTGAAACGTGATCTGCTTACATCCAAGGCTTAATGGCAAGTAACTTAACCCTTTAACTTCTCCCTGTTATCTCTTTGCTGTGCTGTGTTGTTTTCTGTGTGTGTATATATATATATATATATATATATATATATATATATATAAAATCTTAGTTACATCTTCTCTGTAAATATTTTTATTGCACCTGTTTGACCCTTTTAGTAATAAATCTTTCTTTCTGAAAGTGTTGAACTGTTTCTATAGCTCTTAATTGCAATTTACAAATCCCTGCCTTTAAGGAGATGCTACTGTTTGTTTTAACCCTCTGTATAACAGGCCTGTGTGATGACCGGGTTATGCAGTTGATTATTAAAACCATTATAGTGTTATAGCTGAACGCCGAGTTTCCTCTTTCTCTGAATAAAAAGGAGGTGGTGGCTGTGTGAAGGATTAACTGCGTAGTTAACCTGACCCAGTAACCTGACCCAGTAACAATCGATCCAGGCTGCTGGCACATCGATCTGTATCCATTAGCTGGAAAATCGTTGTGCAGGCTGCAGCTGGGAGTTGCATTGTTACGCACGTCACATCACGGTTTTAGGTCGGCTAGCCCTTCGGTTATGAGTTTTGGTGAGAAGGTCTGGGGTCTGACACCGTGATCGTGACATATTAGACGTCGCGATCTTGGGACTGTCGCATGTTGGTAGCGGCGATCGTGACAGTCACCATTTGAATGAAAAGGGACACTATGGTAAGAGACCCAGGAGGACCCCACTGCTGACACAGAAATATGGTATGAGACCCAGGAGGACCCCAGTGCTGACACAGAAATATGGGGGGAGACCCAGGAGGACCTCACTGCTGACACAGAAATATGGTGGGAGGACCTCACTGCTGACACAGAAATATGATGGGAGACCCAGGAAGACCCCACTGCTGACACAGAAATATGATGAGACCCAGGAGGACCCCACTGCTGACACAGAAATATGGTGGGAGACCCAGGAGGACCCCACTGCTGACATAGAAATATGGGAGGAGACCCAGGAGGACCCCACTGCTGACATAGAAATATGGTAGGAGACTCAGTGCCTCCTCATCAGTGCCCATCAGCGCCACCTATCAGTGTCCATCAGTGCAGGCTATTAGTGCCCATCACTGCAGCCTCATTAGCGCACATCAGTGAAGGAGAAAAATCACTTATTTACAAAATTTTATAACGAAAAAAAAAGAAAAAACTTTATTTTTTTCAAAATTTTCAGTGGTTTTTGGTTTGTTTAAGAAAAAATAAAAAACCCGAGGCAATTAAATACCACAAAAATAAAACTGTCACAAAAAAATGATAAAAATGTCATATGGGTACAGTTGCATGACCGCGCAATTGTCATTCAAAGTGTGATAGCGCTGAAAGCTGAAAATTGGCCTGGACAGGAAGGGGGTAGAAGTGCCCTGTAGGCAGGAAGGGGGTATAAGTGCCCGATAGGCAGGAAGGGGGTAGAAGTGCCCGGTAGGCAGGAAGGGGGTAGAAGTGCCCTGTAGGCAGGAAGGGGGTAGAAGTGCCCGGTAGGCAGGAAGGGGGTAGAAGCGCCCGGTAGGCAGGAAGGGGGTAGAAGCGCCCTGTAGGCAGGAAGGGGGTAGAAGCGCCCTGTAGGCAGGAAGGGGGTAGAAGCGCCCTGTAGGCAGGAAGGGGGTAGAAGCGCCCTGTAGGCAGGAAGGGGGTAGAAGTGCCCTGTAGGCTAGTGGCTAAACTAGGTGGCCGAAACGTTTAGGCCAAAAACACCCCTTTCTGCTGATCTGAAAAAAATCACTGATACAGGTGCCAGAAAAACCCCACCCCTTGCCGCTGCCCGCTTGCTGCCGCAGCCGCTGCTCAGTACTTCTCAGCCTTACCTGAGAAACCATTGAAAGATCCCGCGCTGGGCATAGAGATAAGTGAAGGAAAGATGGCCTCCACTCATCTCTATGCCCTTGGAGGACCTCAGCAATGTAATTTCCTGTTCCGGCCATTTTTTTTTTTAAAGCACTAGATCAATGGTTTTTTGATCTAATGCTTTACATGGCAGAGGAGAGATGTGAGGTCTTACTGACCCACATCTCTCCAGAAAGAGGACCTGTCACTAATTATTTCTATCACAAGGGATTTATGCATGCAAGAATAACAGTGATTAACTTTTTTTTTTAAGAGACAGTGCAAACCCCCCCAAAAACATTAAACTTAAAAAAAAAATGTATTTTAAGTGACCCCTGTCCCCCCTGTGCTCTCACGTAGTGGTGAACGCATATGTAGATTACGCCCACATATGTAAATGGTGTTCAAGCCACACATGTGAGGGATCGCCATGAACGTCGGAGCAAGAGCAATAATTCTGGCACTAGACCTCCTCTGTAACTTTACACTGCTAACCTGGAGACATTTTTAAAGCATCACCCATGGAGATTTTTAAGTACCGCACTTTTACGCCATTCCACAAGTGTGAGCAATTTTAAAGCGTGACATGTTGGGTATCTATTTACTCACTATAACATCCTCTTTCATATTTTACAAAAAAATTGGGGTATATATTGTTTTTTTTTTATCAAAGTGTATTTAGTTTCCAAAAATATATATTAATTTTTAAAAACTGCGCATTTCGGTTTTCGGTCAAGTGCACTTTGAACTTTCATGTTCGGTACCAGAATTTTCATTTCGGTGCACCACTACATTAAACTCAATACCAGTTGAGTCTTCGGTCTTCTTTGTTCAGACACTGAAGAGAATAAAAGGCCTGTAAATCTCTCTGATGGAGGACTTGGAATCAATGCCCTTTGCAGTCCTATAACATTGATGTACTGAAAGAGGACATCCACCTCTGGAGCGGAAAATGTTACTCTGGTCAGGATGAAGAACAATTCTAGAGGGCGATGTCTGAAGCACTAAAAGTAACCAAGTTTTACCATAGAAGGCACCCATGGATCCCAAAAATGGGCTTTACCATCTGTGTGCCCAATCAGCCACCCTAGCCCCCACCACACTAGCCTGGGGGGGGGGGTCCTCTGTCAACAAGACTCCTGTAGGGGATGAAAGGAATGAAAAGGACCCTGGCTGTGCTTTCTCCAGAAAGGTGCCTTTGCACACTCCATCCACTCTTGAAGTTTCCCATTCTGGCAAAAGGGTCTTGAGTCCCGGCATGTAAAGTGGAGCGAACTAGCCGAGAGAACTCACCTGAGCCTCGACCTCCTATGAGGAGGAAGGCCAGACTGACCACCGACAGCTCCTGGCATAGAGCTTATATAGACTATTCCTAACTAATAAAGACTAATAAAGAACATGCGACATTCCAAGGATGTGCCACTCTATGGAACTTACAGTGGTTGTGACGGCTCAAGGTTTTTACCTCCATGTATTCTATGCATGAAGGTAAAAAACCTTCTCTGTGCAACAGTTCCCCCAACTACTCCCCTAAGCCACTTTTCGATCTAGCGTTGTGCACTGGAGCCTCATCTATCCCAGGCTCCCTCTCCTCATTGGCTGAGACAGCAGCGGGAGGCAATGTCAATCACAGCCAGTAAGCCAATGAGAAGAGAAAGGGGGTGGGATTGAGCATCAGAGTAAATGGACACACAGAGCAGCAGCTAGGGAGTGCCCATGCTCAGGTGCCCCCATAGCAAGCTGCTTGCTGAGGGGGCATCCGACAGGAGGGAGGGTCCAGGAAGGCCGGCAGGGCACGTAAGTATGACTTTTTTTATTTTTAATTTAAGACTTTAGAATCACAACTGCGGCACCATACATCAGCAACTGAGGACATCCAAGGCTGAGCAGAGATGAGTCTCTTGGAATAGACCCATCCAACTTCTGGTCAGAGGAAAGCACTCCATCATATAGGCACTTATGAGCACCCTGCCTGAGGACAGGAATGTAGACCGAGGACAGGGCCTTATAGCCCTCCTTGGTGTCACTGAATACAAAGCTATGGCTGCTGTGCTGCTTCCTCGGCAGGCAGCGGGTGCACAGGCGGCTTCCTATGAATGACTGACTGGGAAGGAGAATATCAGAACGCCTGCTTGTGTTGGAGGGAGCAGGAGAGAAGCGTGAATCCAGAGGAAATGGGGCTGTGCAGAGCAGGCCGGACCACCATCATAGTCTTAGGCCTGTGTCAGGCTGGTGGATTTGTACCCACGATTAATGCCAGCCATTGCCAGTATTGTGAAGCTGCCAGTGTATCTGCACTAGTTGCTGGTGACTAGTTGCTAAGGCCTCATCCACATGGGGGTTGGTAAAAACAGGCAGATGAACTTAGCATTTGCTGTACATATAATAAAACAGAAAAGATAGCGCTACTATCAAATTAAATGTACAAATTAAATCGTGATAAGAATTTAATGTGATAAAAAATCATATGTGACCAAAAAATGTCTCTGAGAATTTTTTCTTTCCATCAACAGTGAACAACGTCCATCACCACAAAACCAATTTGTGCAAATCCACCGCCAACAGAAATGGATAAACTCACCAGAGCAAATTGCCAGTTAAATGATAAACTCTGGGAGCAATACTCTGCAGGCAGACTCAGCGGTGACCAGCTTGTCCAATCAATTCACTCTCAGCTTACTGATGTAATACTCTGCAGGCCAGGGAGACCCAGATATCCAGACATTTATTTATACGTATCCTCTTTGGGAGCAATACTCTGCAGATCTATGAACTCCGCAGTGAAATCCTCCTAACAGTATTCCAAAAACGTTATGCACCGGCTCAGAAAACAGAGAACAAAGCAGCCAATCGTGTGATACCGTATGACACATTTATTCATAAAAACTCATCATAATCCCTCACATGGAACAGTGTCATAGCCGACTGTCAGGGATCTCGTCGCCTTCCAGTGGTGCAACGGCGACAGATTCCCTCAAGTAGCGGCGGAGCAAGTGCGCAGGAGCGTGCGGCCGCGCATGCGCAGTAGTGCGGGAAGATCGCGCATGCGCAGTAAGCACCCACATCACGGCCGGCGGGCTATTTAAATCTGCTGCAATGAAGAATCATTGCCTTCTGGTCTAAATGCGTTCCTGTGCTTGAATTCCTTATTCCGATCCTGCTACCTGCTCTTCTGTATAATCGCCTAAGAAAGAACTCCGCCTGCACCGACCCCGGCTATTCCTGACCATTCTCCTGCCTGCTCCTTTTGTACTGATCTGCCCGCTTGTTACCGACCCGGCCTGCCTGACCCTGCTGTATGGTTCTGCCTGCAACCGCACCTGACCTGCGTCTCGCATACCTACTGCTGCACCCACGTTCCTGCACCCGCACCTGGCTTGTGTCCGGATCTCCTGAGTTCAGTTACCTACTGACAGCTGCAAGAGCCGCACGGCACTCCCACCACTCCTGGCTCTGCACCCTTGCTCCCACCTTTAGGGACTCCAAGCGGGAGCCGTAAGAGGACGCCTTCTCTCCATTTCAGGCCCCCCAATCCGGTATGTGACATTCACCCAGTATCCTGCTTCCGCTAGCGGTCTTCTCTGCCTCAGCCGGGTGTACCGGGGGCCGCGACCTGGTTCCAGTCTGCTCCAAGTCCATCCCCACCATCAGGGGCTCTGGTGAACAAGTAGACTGGGGCTTAGACCCCGTGCCCTGGGAAACCCTAAGCTGTGGGTCTAGAGAGCTACTCGCCACAGATGTGACACCGACACTAGCAACAAACACATTTTGTTAAAATCATCAACAGAAAGCCGGGCACGCCAGAGGCTTACGGAACATAGTGACGGCAGTCCGAAGCTCCACCCTACGCGTTTCGTCACCTGACGTCTTCACGGAGCGGAAGGATGATGAGGATGAAGGATCACTAGCTGTTTCTTTAATTGCCGACCTTTATTTTTAAATTCAGCTGTCTTATATACATAGATCTTGGAAATATGTAAAACCATCACAGAAATCATTATAAAGGATACGAAACAAAAACAGAATCACTAGAACTAAGGAAATCACATTAGAATACATAAAGATATGGCGAGCTACAAATAGCGCCGTTTGTCACACTCAGTTGGCGGTCGCGATTGGCGTCTTCCAGAGGACTCCACACAGAGATCTACTAGAAGACACAGCCTGAAAGAAAAGCACCCGCGGCAGACGGCTAAATTGTGTTCTGCGCATTTCTATCCCTGCATAGACGTTGGAAAGGCGTCTAGTACTCGACTCTCATGAATTACCTAAATAAAAACTTTTTTACCCACTGAAAATTTTTTTTTAAAAAGGAATATATTCTTTATAGTGAAGTCCAGATATTTGGGAAATCAAATGTCAATGTGAATGTTTCTGCAGCGATTTTTCGTTCCTTTAGACGTCTTCCAGGACGTCTGTATTGTGCCTATTAGTAAATTGGTTTCCATGTCTGTTTGTTAGACGCTTTCATTAGTAAATGTCTCCGCCGTCAGAAAGTAGACGGATTCCAATGAGAAGTAGACTTCAGCCCCCGGAAATGCGTCTAGACGCCGTCTATGAACATCAGTAAATCAGGGCCTGGGGGGGGGGGGGGGGGTCCAATCACACATAGGCTGCAATCAGCATTTTTTTGGCGGGGTGTTTTTTCACTGAAAAAAAAATATGAGCGGGGTTCTAGAGGAGCGTTTAAGCTGTAAAAACGCTCTAATGCCAATAAATGTGGAAAACGCGCCGCAAACCAACATTTCTGGGGGGTCTTGGCAAAAATTGTATTTTTTTTTGTGTGTAAAACATGCCTAAAAGCAAACGCAGAAAAGCGGAACTGAACGCTGGAACATCCGAAAAAACTTGTTTGTATTGGAACTTCATACAGCTGATGGCAGTAGCGGTTTGTACCCGAGGACCGGGGTTACCGCCGGCTGGTGACAGCTCATCATCGCAATGGAAGAATTTGCAGCGACTTCCTCTTTTATCTGTATTCCTTACAATAATTCCTAGACTGTAATCAGCAGTTTGGCAGTCCCGCCTCCACACAGCACAGACACTCCCCCTCCACTACTCGAGCCCCGCCCATTCATGCTAATCGAGCCTGACTGGCTGGAGAGGATGAATAATAAGTAGCCATGTGTGCAGCGCCCCGCCCAGCTCTATTACTGATTGGAGGGTGGGCGGATACCTTCAGCCACTATGGGAGGAGACAGCGGGGAGTATTTCATGAGACACCGGCAGAGCCCTGTGCGCCCCGTCCGCTTCCCGCTGAGTGCAGCTCCCCTGACAGGCGGACACCGCGACCCCCACCCGGAGCGGTACGTACCTACAACCGGGACACCGGAAACCCGCATCTCGGAGCGGCGGCCGCAGAATCCCGCTGAAGCTGGAATCACGTCGCCGGTGTAGGATGGAGACGGTGATCGGTATGTAGTGAGAGCGGATGGGGGGCATGGCCGGGTCTAGGGGGGGTGCTGTGTGGACTATGCCCCCCCACCCGATTTCTATTCTGCCCCCCCTGGGGGATATGTACAAGGAGGAGGGATGGGGGTGATATGTACAAGGAGGAGGGATTGGGGGGGGGAGATGTACAAGGAGGAGGGATTGGGGGGGGGAGATGTACAAGGAGGAGGGATTGGGGGGAGGAGATATGTACAAGAAGGGGGGAATGGGGGGAGGGGATATGTACAAGGAGGAGGGATTGGGGGGGTATGTACAAGTAGGAGGGATTGGGGGAGGGGGGTATGTACAAGGAGGGATTGTGGGGAGGGGGGGTATGTACAAGGAGGAGGGATTGGGGGATGGGGGGATATGTACACGGAGGAGGGATTGGGGGGGATATGCACAAGGAGGGGGGATTGGGGGGGGGATATGTACAAGGAGGAGGGATGGGGGTGATATGTACAAGGAGGAGGGATTGGGGGGGGGAGATGTACAAGGAGGAGGGATTGGGGGGAGGAGATATGTACAAGAAGGGGGGAATGGGGGGAGGGGATATGTACAAGGAGGAGGGATTGGGGGGGTATGTACAAGTAGGAGGGATTGGGGGAGGGGGGTATGTACAAGGAGGGATTGTGGGGAGGGGGGGTATGTACAAGGAGGAGGGATTGGGGGATGGGGGGATATGCACAAGGAGGAGGGATTGGGGGGGGGGGGGGATATGTACAAGGAGGAGGGATTGGGGGGGGGGATATGTACAAGGAGGAGGGATTGGGGGAGGGGACATGTACAAGAAGGGGGAATTGGGGGGAGGGGATTTGTACAAGGAGGAGGGATTGGGGGGAGGGGATATATACAAGGAGGAGGGATTGGGGGGGGATATGTACAAGGAGGAGGGATTGGGGGGGGATATGTACAAGGAGGAGGGATTGGGGGGAGGGGATATGTACAAGGAGGAGGGATTGGGGGGAGGGGATATGTACAAGGAGGAGGGATGGGGGTGATATGTACAAGGAGGAGGGATTGGGGGGGAGGGGATATGTACAAGGAGGAGGGATTGGGGGGAGGGGATATATACAAGGAGGAGGGATGGGGGTGATATGTACAAGGAGGAGGGATTGGGGGGGAGGGGATATGTACAATGAGGAGGGATTGGAGGGAGGGGGATATGTACAAGGAGGAGGGATTGGGGGGAGGGGTTATGTACAAGGAGGAGGGATTGGGGGGAGGGGATATGTACAAGGAGGAGGGATGGGAGGGGGGGATATGTACGAGGAGGAGGGATGGGGGGGAGGGGATTTGTACAAGGAGGAGGGATTGGGGGGAGGGGATATGTACAAGGAGGAGGGATTGGGGGGAGGGGATTTGTACAAGGAGGAGGGATTGGGGGGAGGGGATATGTACAAGGAGGAGGGATTGGGGGGAGGGGATTTGTACAAGGAGGAGGGATTGGGGGGAGGGGATATGTACAAGGAGGAGGGATTGGGGGAGGGGATATGTACAAGGAGGAGGGATTGGGGGAGGGGATATGTACAAGGAGGAGGGATTGGGGGAGGGGAGGAGGGATTGGGGGAGGGGATATGTACAAGGAGAAGGGATTGGGGGAGGAGATATGTACAAGGAGGAGGGATGGGGGGGATATGTACAAACAGAAGGGATTGGGGGGGGGGATATGTACGAGGAGGGATTGGGGGGATATGTACAAGGAGGAGGGATTGGGGGGATATGTACAAGGAGGAGGGATTGGGGGGATATGTACAAGAAGGAGGAATTGGGGGGGAGGGGATTTGTACAAGGAGGAGGGATTGGGGGAAGGGGATATGTACAAGGAGGAGGGATTGGGGGGGATATGTACAAGGAGGAGGGATTGGGGGGGATATGTACAAGGAGGAGGGATTGGGTGGAGGGGATATGTACAAGGAGGAGGGATGGGGGGGATATGTACAAGGAGAAGGGATTGGGGGGGGGGGGGGGATATGTACAAGAAGGGTGAATTGGGGGGGGGAGGGGATTTGTACAAGGAGAAGGGATTGGGGGAGGGGATATGTACAAGGAGGAGGGATTGGGGGAGGGGATATGTACAAGGAGGAGGGATTGGGGGGAGGGGATATGTACAAGGAGGAGGGATTGGGGGGAGGGGATATGTACAAGGAGGAGGGATTGGGGGGGAGGGGATTTGTACAAGGGGGAATTGGTGGGGGAGGGGATTTGTACAAGGAGGAGGGATTGGGGGGAGGGGATATGTACAAGGAGGAGGGATTGGGGGGAGGGGATATGTACAAGGAGGAGGGATTGGGGGGAGGGGATATGTACAAGGAGGAGGGATTGGGGGGAGGGGATATGTACAAGGAGGAGGGATTGGGGGAGGGGATATGTACAAGAAGGAGGGATTGGGGGAGGGGATATGTAGAAGGAGGAGGGATGGGGGGGAATGGTACAAAGAGAAGGGATTAGGGGGGGGGATATGTACGAGGAGGGATTGGGGGGAGGGGATATGTACAAGGAGGAGGGATTGGGGTGGAGGGGATTTGTAAAAGGAGGAGGGATTGGGGGGAGGGGATATGTACAAGGAGGAGGGATTGGGGGAGGGGATATGTACAAGGAGGAGGGATTGGAGGGGGGGATATGTACAAGGAGGAGGGATTGGGGGGGGGTATGTACAAGGAGGAGGGATTGGGGGAGGGGATATGTACAAGGAGGAGGGATTGGGGGGAGGGGATATGTACAAGGAGGAGGGATTGGGGGGAGGGGATATGTACAAGGAGGAGGGATGGGGGGGATATGTACAAGGAGGAGGGATTGGGGGGGAGGGGATATGTACAAGGAGGAGGGATTTGGGGGAGGGGATATGTACAAGGAGGAGGGATTGGGGGGAGGGGATATGTACAAGGAGGAGGGATTGGGGGGAGGGGATATGTACAAGGAGGAGGGATGGGGGAGGGGATATGTACAAGGAGGAGGGATGGGGGGGATATGTACAAGGAGAAGGGATTGGGCGGGGGATATGTACGAGGAGGAGGGATTGGAGGGAGGGGATATGTACAAGGAGGAGAGATTGGGGGAGGGGATATGTACAAGAAAGGGGAATTGGGGGGGAGGGGATTTGTACAAGGAGGAGGGATTGGGGGAGGGGATATGTACAAGGAGGAGGGATTGGGGGAGGGGATATGTACAAGGAGGAGGGATTGGGGGGAGGGGATATGTACAAGGAGGAGGGATTGGGGGGAGGGGATATGTACAAGGAGGAGGGATTGGGGGGAGGGGATTTGTACAAGGGGAATTGGTGGGGGAGGGGATTTGTACAAGGAGGAGGGATTGGGGGGAGGGGATATGTACAAGGAGGAGGGATTGGGGGGAGGGGATATGTACAAGGAGGAGGGATTGGGGGGAGGGGATATGTACAAGGAGGAGGGATTGGGGGGAGGGGATATGTACAAGGAGGAGGGATTGGGGGAGGGGATATGTACAAGAAGGAGGGATTGGGGGAGGGGATATGTAGAAGGAGGAGGGATGGGGGGGAATGGTACAAAGAGAAGGGATTAGGGGGGGGGATATGTACGAGGAGGGATTAGGGGGAGGGGATATGTACAAGGAGGAGGGATTGGGGTGGAGGGGATTTGTAAAAGGAGGAGGGATTGGGGGGAGGGGATATGTACAAGGAGGAGGGATTGGGGGAGGGGATATGTACAAGGAGGAGGGATTGGAGGGGGGGATATGTACAAGGAGGAGGGATTGGGGGGGGGGTATGTACAAGGAGGAGGGATTGGGGGAGGGGATATGTACAAGGAGGAGGGATTGGGGGGAGGGGATATGTACAAGGAGGAGGGATTGGGGGGAGGGGATATGTACAAGGAGGAGGGATGGGGGGGATATGTACAAGGAGGAGGGATTGGGGGGGAGGGGATATGTACAAGGAGGAGGGATTTGGGGGAGGGGATATGTACAAGGAGGAGGGATTGGGGGGAGGGGATATGTACAAGGAGGAGGGATTGGGGGGAGGGGATATGTACAAGGAGGAGGGATGGGGGAGGGGATATGTACAAGGAGGAGGGATGGGGGGGATATGTACAAGGAGAAGGGATTGGGCGGGGGATATGTACGAGGAGGAGGGATTGGGGGGATATGTACAAGGAGGAGGGATTGGAGGGAGGGGATATGTACAAGGAGGAGGGATGGGGGGGATATGTACAAGGAGAAGGGATTGGAGGGAGGGGATATGTACAAGGAGGAGGGATTGGGGGGAGGGGATATGTACAAGGAGGAGGGATTGGAGGGAGGGGATATGTACAAGGAGGAGGGATTGGGGGGGGGATATGTACAAGGAGGAGGGATTGGAGGGAGGGGATATGTACAAGGAGGAGGGATTGGGGGGATATGTACAAGGAGGAGGGATTGGGGGGAGGGGATATGTACAAGGAGGAGGGATGGGGGGGATATGTACAAGGAGGAGGGATTGGGGGGAGGGGATATGTACAAGGAGGAGGGATTGGGGGGAGGGGATATGTACAAGGAGGAGGGATTGGGGGGAGGGGATATGTACAAGGAGGAGGGATTGGGGGGAGGGGATATGTACAAGGAGGAGGGATTGGGGGGAGGGGATATGTACAAGGAGGAGGGATTGGGGGGAGGGGATATGTACAAGGAGGAGGGATTGGAGGGAGGGGATATGTACAAGGAGGAGGGATGGGGGGGATATGTACAAGGAGAAGGGATTGGGGGGGGATATGTACGAGGAGGAGGGATTGGGGGGATATGTACAAGGAGGAGAGATTGGGGGGAGGGGATATGTACAAGGAGGAGAGATTGGGGGGAGGGGATATGTACAAGGAGGAGGTATTGGAGGGAGGGGATATGTACAAGGAGGAGGGATTGGGGGGGTAGATATGTACAAGAAGGAGGGATTGGAGGGAGGGGATATGTACAAGGAGGAGGGATTGGGGGGAGGGGATATGTACAAGGAGGAGGGATTGGAGGGAGGGGATATGTACAAGGAGGAGGGATTGGGGGGAGGGGATATGTACGAGGAGGAGGGATGGGAGGGGGGGATATGTAGAAGGAGGAGGGATTGGGGGGATATGTACAAGGAGGAGGGATGGGAGGGGGGGATATGTAGAAGGAGGAGGGATTGGGGGAGGGGATATGTACAAGAAAGGGGAATTGGGGGGGGGTGGGATTTGTACAAGGAGAAGGGATTGGGGGGAAGGGATATGTACAAGGAGGAGGGATTGGGGGAGGGGATATGTACAAGGAGGAGGGATTGGGGGAGGGGATATGTACAAGGGGGAGGGGATATGTACAAGAAGGGATTGGGGGAGGAGATATGTACAAGAAGGGGGAATTGGGGGGGAGGGGATTTGTACAAGGGGGAATTGGGGGGGAGGGGATTTGTACATGGAGGAGGGATTGGGGGGAGGGGATATGTACAAGGAGGAGGGATTGGGGGAGGGGATATGTACAAGGAGGAGGGATTGGGGGAGGGGATATGTACAAGGAGGAGGGATTGGGGGAGGGGATATGTACAAGGAGGAGGGATTGGGGGGGGAGGGGATATGTACAAGGAGGAGGGATTGGGGGGGATATGTACAAGGAGGAGGGATTGGGGGGGATATGTACAAGGAGGAGGGATTGGGGGGGGGGATATGTACAAGGAGGAGGGATTGGGGGAGGGAATATGTACAAGGGGGAGGGGATATGTACAAGGAGGAGGGATTGGGGGAGAGGATATGTACAAGGAGGAGGGATTGGGGGGAGGGGATATGTACAAGGAGGAGGGATGGGGGGGATATGTACAAGGAGGAGGGATGGGGGGGGGGGGATATGTACAAGGAGGAGGGATGGGGGGGATATGTACAAGGAGAAGGGATTGGGGGGGGGGATATGTACGAGGAGGAGGGATTGGGGGGATATGTACAAGGAGGAGGGATTGGGGGGAGGGGATATGTACAAGGAGGAGGGATTGGAGGGAGGGGATATGTACAAGGAGGAGGGATTGGAGGGAGGGGATATGTACAAGGAGGAGGGATTGGGGGGGAGGGGATATGTACAAGGAGGAGGGATGGGGGGGAGGGGATATGTACAAGGAGGAGGGATGGGGGGGATATGTACAAGGAGGAGGGATTGGGGGGAGGGGATATGTACAAGGAGGAGGGATTGGGGGGGAGGGGATATGTACAAGGAGGAGGGATTGGGGGGAGGGGATATGTACAAGGAGGAGGGATGGGGGAGGGGATATGTACAAGGAGGAGGGATTGGGGGGAGGGGATATGTACAAGGAGGAGGGATTGGGTGGAGGGGATATGTACAAGGAGGAGGGATGGGGGGGATATGTACAAGGAGAAGGGATTGGGGGGGGGGATATGTACGAGGAGGAGGGATTGGGGGGATATGTACAAGGAGGAGGGATTGGGGGGAGGGGATATGTACAAGGAGGAGGGATTGGAGGAGGGGATATGTACAAGGAGGAGGGATTGGAGGGAGGGGATATGTACAAGGAGGAGGGATTGGGGGGAGGGGATATGTACAAGTGGGAGGGGGGGGATATGTACAAGGAGGAGGGATTGGGGGGGATATGTACAAGGAGGAGGGATGGGAGGGGGGGATATGTACAAGGAGGAGGGATTGGGGGAGGGGATATGTACAAGAAAGGGGAATTGGGGGGGGATGGGATTTGTACAAGGAGAAGGGATTGGGGGGAAGGGATATGTACAAGGAGGAGGGAATGGGGGAGGGGATATGTACAAGGAGGAGGGATTGGGGGAGGGGATATGTACAAGGGGGAGGGGATATGTACAAGAAGGGATTGGGGGAGGAGATATGTACAAGAAGGAGGAATTGGGGGGGAGGGGATTTGTACAAGGGGGAATTGGGGGGGAGGGGATTTGTAGATGGAGGATTGATTGGGGGGAGGGGATATGTACAAGGAGGAGGGATTGGGGGAGGGGATATGTACAAGGAGGAGGGATTGGGGGAGGGGATATGTACAAGGGGTAGGGGATATGTACAAGAAGGGATTGGGGGAGGGGATATGTACAAGGAGGAGGGATTGGGGGGGAGGGGATATGTACAAGGAGGAGGGATTGGGGGCGTTATTTACAAGGAGGAGGGATTTGGGGGGGATATGTACAAGGAGGAGGGATTGGGGGGTAAATGTACAAGGAGGAGGGATTGGGGGAGGGAATATGTACAAGGAGGAGGGATTGGGGGAGGGAATATGTACAAGGAGGAGGGATTGGGGGAGGGGATATGTACAAGGAGGAGGGATTGGGGGAGAGGATATGTACAAGGAGGAGGGATTGGGGGAGAGGATATGTACAAGGAGGAGGGATTGGGGGGAGGGGATATGTACAAGGAGGAGGGATGGGGGGGATATGTACAAGGAGGAGGGATGGGGGGGGGGATATGTACAAGGAGGAGGGATGGGGGAGGGGATATGTACAAGGAGGAGGGATTGGGGGGAGGGGATATGTACAAGGAGGAGGGATTGGGGGGAGGGGATATGTGCAAGGAGGAGGGATTGGGGGCGAAGATATGTACAAGGAGGAGGGATTTGGGGGCGGGGATATGTACAAGGAGGAGGGATTGGTGGAGGGGATATGTACAAGAAGGGGGAATTGGGGGGGAGGGGATTTGTACAAGGAAAAGGGATTGGGGGAGGGGATATGTACAAGAAGGTGGAATTGGGGGGGGGGGGAGGGGATATGTACAAGGAGGAGGGATTGGGGGGGGATATGTACAAGGAGGAGGGATTGGGGGGAGGGGATATGTACAAGGAGGAGGGATTGGGGGGAGGGGATATGTACAAGGAGGAGGGATTGGGGGGAGGGGATATGTACAAGGAGGAGGGATTGGGGGGAGGGGATATGTACAAGGAGGAGGGATTGGGGGGAGGGGATATGTACAAGGAGGAGGGATTGGGGGGAGGGGATATGTACAAGGAGGAGGGATTGGGGGAGGGGATATGTACAAGGAGGAGGAATGGGGGAGGGGATATGTACAAGGAGGAGGGATTGGGGGAAGGGGATATGTACAAGGAGGAGGATTGGGGGGGATATGTACAAGGAGGAGGGATTGGGTGGAGGGGATATGTACAAGGAGGAGGGATGGGGGGGATATGTACAAGGAGAAGGGATTGGGGGGGGGGGATATGTACAAGAAGGGTGAATTGGGGGGGGAGGGGATTTGTACAAGGAGAAGGGATGGGGGTGATATGTACAAGGAGAAGGGATTGGGGGGGGAGATGTACATGGAGGAGGGATTGGGGGCATATGTATAAGGAGGAGGGATTGGGGGGAGGGGATATGTACAAGGAGGAGGGATTGGGGGGAGGAGATATGTACAAGAAGGGGGGATTGGGGGGAGGGGATATGTACAAGGAGGAGGGATTGGGGGGGGTATGTACAAGGAGGAGGGATTGGGGGAGGGGATATGTACAAGGAGGAGGGATTGGGGGAGGGGATATGTACAAGGAGGAGGTATTGGGGGAGGAGATATGTACAAGAAGGGGGAATTGGGGGGAGGGGATTTGTACAAGGAGGAGGGATTGGGGGAGGGGATATGTACAAGGAGGATGGATTGGGGGGGTATGTACAAGTAGGAGGGATTGGGGGAGGGGGGATATGTACAAGGAGGATTTGTGGGGAGGGGGGGTATGTACAAGGAGGAGGGATTGGGGGAGGGGGGGGGATATGTACAAGGAGGAGGGATTGGGGGGGATATGTACAAAGAGGAGGGATTGGGGGGGGGGATATGTACAAGGAGGAGGGATTGGGGGAGGGGATATGTACAAGGAGAAGGGATTGGGGGAGGAGATATGTACAAGAAGGGGGAATTGGGGGGAGGGGATTTGTACAAGTAGGAGGGATTGGGGGAGGGGATATGTACAAGGAGGAGGGATTGGGGGGGGTGATATGTACAAGGAGGAGGGATTGGGGGGGGGATATGTACAAGGAGGAGGGATTGGAAGGAGGGGATATGTACATGGGAGGGGGATATGCACAAGGAGGAGGGATTGGGGGGAGGGGATATGTACAAGGAGGAGGGATGGGGGAGGGATATGTACAAGGAGGAGGGATGGGGGAGGGGATATGTACGAGGAGGAGGGATGGGAGGGGGGATATGTACAAGGAGGAGGGATGGAAGGGGGGATATGTACAAGGAGGAGGGATTGGGGGAGGGGATGTGTACAAGGAGGAGGGATGGGAGGAGGGGATATGTACAAGGAGGAGGGATTGGGGGAGGGATATGTACAAGAAGGGGGAATTGGGGGGAGGGGATTTGTACAAGGAGAAGTGGGAGGGGATATGTATAAGAAGGGGGAATTGGGGGGGAGGGGATTTTAACAAGGAGGAGGGATTGGGGGGGAGGGGATATGTACAATGAGGAGGGATTGGAGGGAGGGGATATGTACATGGGAGGGGGATATGTACAAGGAGGAGGGATTGGGGGGAGGGGATATGTACAAGGAGGAGGATTGGGGGGAAGGGATATGTACAAGGAGGAGGGATTGGGGGGAGGGGATATGTACAAGGAGGAGGGATGGGAGGGGGGGGATATGTACAAGGAGGAGGGATTGAGGGAGGGGATATGTACAAGAAGGGGGAATTGGGGGGGGGAATTGGGGGGGGGGGAGGGGATTTGTACAAGGAGAAGGGATTGGGGGAGGGGATATGTACAAGAAGGGGGAATTGGGGGGGAGGT
>NW_028320149.1:0-88276 GCF_062004578.1 Staurois parvus
AGGCATAGTGTCAGCAGCTAATAAATGCATAGATTCACCCGAGCGCAGATTTTTCACTTCTATTTTATTTTGTACTATATGTGTCTGCAAGTTAGCCAGCAGAAGAAAAAAACTGCTCAAATAGATGACGTTTTATTGGGTACTTGTACAAAAGTAATTGTCTGACATTTTATATTTTTTCATTTAGTTCCCTCCATCCCCCTGGATGTCATCTCTGCCTCCAACTCTTCATCTCAGCTGATTGTGAAGTGGAAGTCTCCATCTCTTCCAAACGGCAATCTCTCCTATTACATTGTGCGCTGGCAGCAACAACCTCAGGACAGTTATCTTTACCAGCACAACTACTGCTCCAAAGGTGCCACTCCCATTACTATGAAGGGGGGGCGGGGGGGGTGATAGTGGGAGTTGGGTATACAGATACGTTTAGACATTTTTCACATTCCATTAACATAGCAAGGCCTGTTAGGGATGTGCGAAAGACTGCAAATCTGTTTCTGTAAAATAAAGCTTCCCCTCCCCCCTTTCCCCCCTTTCCCCCCTCCCCCCCCCTTTCCCCCCTCCCCCCTTTCCCCCCTCCCCCCTTTCCCCCCTTCCCCCCTTTCCCCCCTCCCCCCTTTCCCCCCTTCCCCCCCTTTCCCCCCTCCCCCCTTTCCCCCTTCCCCCCCTTTCCCCCCTTCCCCCCCTTTCCCCCTTCCCCCCCTTTCCCCCCTTCCCCCCCTTTCCCCCCTCCCCCCTTTCCCCCTTCCCCCCCTTTCCCCCCTCCCCCCTTTCCCCCTTCACCCCCTTTCCCCCCTTTCCCCCCTTCCCCCCCCTTTCCCCCCTTCCCCCCCCCCCCTTTCCCCCCTTCCCCCCCCCTTTCCCCCCTTCTCCCCCCTTTCTCCCCTTCCCCCTTTCCCCCCCCCTTCCCCCCTTTCCCCCCCCCCTCCCCCCCCCCTTCCCCCCCCCCCCTTCCCCCCCCCCCCTTCCACCCCCCCCTTCCCCCCCCCCTTCCACCCTTTCCCCCCTTCCACCCTTTCCCCCCTTCCTCCCTTTCCCCCCTTCCTCCCTTTCCCCCTTTCCTCCCTTTCCCCCCTTCCTCCCTTTCCCCCTTCCCCCCCTTTTCCCCCTCCCCCCCCTTTTCCCCCTCCCCCCCTTCCCCCCCTTTTCCCCCTCCCCCCTCCCCCCCTTCCCCCCTTTTCCCCCTCCCCCCCTCCCCCCTTCCCCCCCTCCCCCCCCTTCCCCCCCTTTTCCCCCTTTCCCCCCCTTTCCCCCCATCTCCCCCCTTTCCTTCCCCCCATCTCCCCCCTTTCCTTCCCCCCATCTCCCCCCTTTCCTTCCCCCCATCTCCCCCCTTTCCCCCCATCTCCCCCCTTTCCTTCCCCCCCATCTCCCCCTTTCCTTCCCCCCATCTCCCCCCTTTCCCCCCTTTCCCTCCCCCCATCTCCCCCCTTTCCCTCCCCCCCTTTCCCTCCCCCCCCTCTCCCCCCCTTTCCCTCCCCCCCTCTCCCCCCTTTCCCTCCATCTCCCCCCTTTCCCTCCATCTCCCCCCTTTCCCTCCATCTCTTCCCTCTCCCCCTCCCCCCCCTCTTCCCCCTCCTTCCCCCTCCCCCCCCTCTTCCCCCTCCTTCCCTCTCCCTTCCCCCCTTTCCCTTGCAGTCTTCTGTCTTTATCACAACTGTCTTAGTTGCTACTTTGTTTAGATTTTTCTGTATGGATTATATGTATGAGGATATGTTTTCTAGAGGTTTGTGAGTGTTTCCGGTGTTCATTCATGGGATTGTATTTGCCTTTTTCAGATAAAGTGCCTAGTCGAAAATATGCCAATGAGACGATTGATGCAGAAGGTGAGAAGGAGCCCACCAAGACGGATGCCGGAGGGGGGCGAGAGAAGGGAATGTGCTGTGCCTGTCCCAAAACTGAAGCGGAGAAGAAGAAAGAGAAAGATGAGGCGGAGTACAGGAAGATGTTTGAGAACTTTCTACACAACTCCATCTTTGTACCCAGGTAACACAGCGCAGCCCAGCATGTGGGTCTAACAAGTGCCTTTATGGTGAGAGCGACATTGTCCTTTTCATTCCTGAGAGCGAATGAAGGCATGGCCCATCTCCTACCTGTGCAACCTCTATCCGACACTTCCATGAGTGTCAAATTTCTGTGTCCCTTCTGAGCACTGTGGCTCCATCCACACTGACCCCTTCATCACTGCTGTGTCCTGTAGGGGCCAACTGAAGGAACCAAAGCATGATATGGGACACGGGCATCCGACAGTCCTATAAGGTTACATTCACAGCTGATTGTCTAATTTTTTAGATGTTTTTTGGGGGGGGGAGCTTTTGTCACACATTTCTTCGCAGTATTTTTAAAGCGTTTTTGAGCATTGGCTTTTTTTTATTAGCCGATAGAAAAAAATATCATGTTTCATAATTTGTTGCCATGTTTTTCAGCTTTTATTTTTATTATTTTTTTTTTTTTTTTTGTTAAGGTTAGGGATGAAAACAGAACTGCCTTGCATCTGAGCACCACAAACCAAAAATACTATTTAATTAATATTCAAAGCAAACTCGCCTATTAATCTATCCACGTCTCCATGCTTTATTTTGCTAAGAATTTATTTTGAAAAACACCCCCTTGTATTTCTGGCAGTGGCCACCTTAAGTAAGGGCAAATGATTTGTGTAGCATTTACGTCCTGGAATCAATCTGCCCTTAGCTCAGGCATGGTCTGAGCTGAGAACCCTCCCTAAAGACTTGCTTACTACTCTGCATGTGATCACTGATTGGCCAGTCAGTGATCACATGATCAGGACCTCGCACAGAGGTCCTGTCTGACGATCGGTGTTCCACTGTGTCCAGGGGACACAGCGGGCACCAGATCGCGGTGCTGCGTGCTCCCAGGGAGCGTGCACAAGCAGGGGGCGGGGAGGCCGTTTATAAACGGCCACCCGACCCTGTACTGCAGCCGTCCGGCCGTTTATATACAACGACTGGATAGGAGGTGGTTTAAAATAAAAAATAAAACACCCTGCAAAAGCGCATAAAAAAAACACAGGTGCAAAACGCAATGCGGAAATGGGTCAAACACAACCTGCATAGGTGATAGGTGTTCACCTAGCCTTGGAGAGGATATCCTCTTTTGCTTTGAACACAGTCTAATTTGCTCCCTTGCGCGGTTTTGATTGTATTTATTGACTTTCACCATGCCTAAACTAAAAATGGTTAAAAACGTCTTCCTGAGCTTCTGTACCTATTTGTGTAAAGGCCAGCCTAGGTAGACAAGAAAAAAAAGTTTCAGAGAAGGGAAAAAAAAAAAAAAAGCAAGATGTAGCTGCAGGAGGAATGTGAAGCGGGATTTTGTTTAATCCTACCTGACAAGTACAGGCAGCCCAAGGAGAGGAAAAGTCTATCCAAGGGGTTGGTCGAATCACAATGGAAAGTCCTAATTTCTTGTGTTCTGTTTGACATCATGTTTACCTGCTGTTTTCTGTGTTAACCCCTTCCACGCAAAAGGTGGCAGGCAATCACACGATGCATGAAAGACTGTCTGTGCTTCATTACAGCGATGTAGGTGGTCCCCAGGATAAGAGGGGTGCAGTCTGTGTTGCATATGTTTCTGCCCGTCAATGCCTCCTGACTTTTTGTAGCTCTTCCCTGCTTTATGTGGCCAACTGAAGCGGCACCCTGGCTTGAAGAAGCAAACTGCGTAGCTTAAAGTGGTAAAACCTTCCATATACCCAGTGAAGTGGCTGCCCTCCGGTGATGCACAATTGAAACAAATCCTACATAAGTTGTACTCAGGGGCGGACTGACCATTTGGAAACGCTGGCACTGCCCGAGGGCCCGGGGTCAGTAGGGGGCCCCATGAGATGCCCCTGGTACCTTTTTCATAGGCTTTTTTGAGTTTTGGCAAGGGCACAGGGGCCCCATGATCCCCTATTGCCTGGGGGCCCCATGAATTGTCAGTCCGCCCCTGCTTGTACTTGTTTATCTGCAGTCTTCTCTTCACTACATCTGTTGAAAATGTTCGCTTTTATAAAGCTTGTCTGAGAGTTTGGAAAGCAGGGGTTGGAGAGATGAAATTACACTCTGCAGAATATAGTGAGGAGAGCTCTGAGAGCTGATTGGAGGGATGTGCCACACCCCATGACACAATACACAGGAACAGCTCTAAGGCTCTCAATCAGACTGTGCCCTCCCCTGTCACCTTTTTTTCTTTGGTGTCAGGAAAACCTGTCAGAAGTGACTCATGCAGATAGCTGAGGAATGAGGCAGCAGACAGAAATGACACTTACCCCTGGTTCACATATCTACGTTCCTGCAGTCCGCGTTGGGCATGAGAGCCCATTCATTTGAATGGACTCCCGTGCCTCGGGACACGCAGGGAAGAAGGCCTTGCACTTCTGAAAGGCAGCCCACACGGGAACCTCGGTTCCCAGTACGGTTTGCGGTTTCCAGTACGGTTTGCGATTTCCAGTGCGGGCGGCGTGCCATTAGAATTAATGGCACCCGCTCGCAGGTCCGCATTCTTCTGTGCGGGTGGTGCGGCTGCACGGATTTTTTTGTGCGTATCCACAGCGGCACCACCCGCACAGATGTGAACCTAGCCCTAGGGGGAGATTAGACTGGAGCACTCAGAATCTGGTGCAGCTGTGCATGGTAGCCATTCGGCTTCTAACTTCAGCTTGTTGAATTAAGCTTTGACAATAAAACCTAATTGCAGCTATGCACCAGATTGTGCACTTTCCGGCTTCAACTCCCATAGTGCTCTGAATTAGGAGAATTCTGCTGGAGGTCCCTCCCCTGTCACCATTTTTCTCTTGGTGTCAGGAAGGTGACTCATACAGATGAACGAAGCAGCAACAGACAGAAATTACACTTAGTGCTCTGGATTGAGACAAGTACACACTATAGAGGGATATGCTTTGTTTATATTTCATGTCTACATGTCTATAGTTTACAAGCACTTATTTATTTTTTTATTTCAGGAACTTATATAGTGCCGTCAATTTTACGCAGCGCGTTACACACACACACACATATATATATATATATATATATATATATATATATATATATATATATATATTGTACATTCACTCAGTCCCTAACCCTCAGAGGGCGTATAATCTAAGATCCCTAACTTACATTCATACATACGCATACTAGGGACAATTTAGACAGGAGCCACTTTAACACCCACACGCCGCACATATGTGCCACCGGGCAGCCAATGTTTCTGTGCTGGGAGTAGGCTCACTGAGTGCTCTCAGCATAGATGGATCTCAATCTCCATTAACGATCAGCAGCCGGTGGGACCGGCTTTTGATCACGTTACCACTGACAGCCAATCAGAGGTCAGATGATGCCCTGGGTATACAGACCCTATTGAACAGATGTCGGGGCTGGGCAGGAAGGGGTTAAATGTCTAGTGTAATATATATTTTAAAAAATCATCTTTTTTTTTGTTCATTTTTTTTTTTTTTTTTGCAATATTTGCTGATGCGATAGTCATTGCTACAGAAATTCCAGTAGTTTTAGTGGCGAAAACGTTCTAGGCTCACACACTAAGCAGATGCTTTTCCAGGAATTGAGGCTTTCCCAGCATCGGTTTCCATCACCGAAGGCTTTGAACACAACACCAGCAAGAATTTCGATTTTGCCCTTAAAATATCCCATGTGAATGGCAGCTGAATGCCGAGTGTTTGTGAAACTTCTAAAGAAGAGACAAAAGTGAACTCGTCAGTCATCGCGGTTCCCGTTAATAGTGGATCACATTTCTCAGCTACTTTCTGAGAGCCATTCCACCCCTTATTTATCTTCAGCCGGGGCTGAGGAGTCTGTAGGATACACACTATGTGGTGATGAATGTAAGTGTTTTGGATGGCTTATGACTTCATCCTGCCCAAGCTTGTCTGGAGACTCTGGCGAATATTGTTTTTACGGGGAAGAGGAAGTAATGCAGGTAGACAGGTGATCCTCATTTGCCCTTATTAAGCTGAGGAGGGGCTCTTTGTTTCTTTGCAAACACACAGAGGGACTGATTTCTGGTGTTTGCACAGCTTTTTAGCTGCCTTAAAGGTACGTTGTCCATGAAAACAATTGCATCATGTGAAAGAGCTTCTAATAACATTTACAGCTGTGTGCGTAAAAGTGCCCGCATCTCTACAAATGGAAAGATGATGTTCTCTAATGAGCAGCTTATTTCTTTTGTTAGCTTCCATAGGAGGTAACACAAGGAAAGTTGGTTGTGGTCTCCTCTGGGATTGCTTGGTGAGAGGTTAGCTGCTTGAAAAATGGCGATCCTTTCTGTAGGATGACCTAGCTCTACTGTTCCGACTTACCCCTTTATCTAGGAAGGCCTACAGAAAATTTCTTGTTCTCCATCCTTTCCAGAGGTCTCCAGACTTTCTAAACAAAAGGCCAGACTTTAAGGGGGCCAAACTGTGGCCAGTGGAAGTAGATCATGCCTCAGTCTTGGTGGTCAGTGGAAGTAAAGAGCTTATTTCTTTGGCTAGCTTCCATAGGAGGTAACACAAGGAAAGTTGGTCGTGGTCTCCTCTGGGATTGCTTGGCGAGAGGTTAGCTGTTTCAAAAATGGTGATCCTCTCTCTAGGATAACCTTGCTCTTCTGTTCTGACTTACCCCTTTATCCAGGAAGGCCTACAGAAAATCTCTTCTTGTCCATCTACTCCAGAGGTCTCCAGACTTTCTAAAAAAAAGGCCAGACTTTAAGGGGACCAAACTGTGGCCAGTGGAAGTAGATCATGCCTCAGTCTTGGTGGTCAGTGGAAGTAAAAGAGTGAATTAAAAAAAATACATACCACCCCTGTGATAAGTAGGAGGAATGGTACCTCATCGTTGGTATTAGTGGGAGGAATAGGGCAACGTGTCAGTGGAAGGAATGGTTCCAAAGGGCCGCTTCTGGCCTATGGGCCAAAGTTTGGAGGCCACTGGTCTACTCACTCCTTCCAAGGAATGCATCCCGCCTCGAGAGAAGAACTCCTTTCCAATAGTTGTATAGTGATTATCAAGAATCAGGGCTATTTTTCACAGAAAATAGGTGCGGGTACTACACCCCCCCCCCTTTCAAGTCGCCCTTTATCTCTTCCTCCTATCCATCTCCTAGCACTGGTGCTTGGTTCCACCCCCTACCTACCCCCCAGTGTCACCCCATTTAGAGAAAACTGAACCAAGTATAATTTTGTGGTGCTAGGTAATTGGTATGGAATTAATGACAAAAAAATCAGTAATAAACAGATCTCCTGCAGCCAACAACAATAGAATCACCCCCCCCAAAACAAAATACCCCCCAGCAACAATAGATCCATCCCAGCAGCTATACACCCTCCAGAAGCCAGCTATAACTGACCCCTCTCTCAACCGTAGATCCTCTCCAGCAACAATAGACCCCCCTCAAAGCAACATAAGACTCCCTCTAGCAACAATAGACCCCCACAGCTAAACATCTCCCACAATGACAACTGATCCCCCAACAGCCTCCAACAATAGAAACCCCCCACAAAAATAGACCCTCCACAACATAATACCCTCCTTCAGCAACAATAGATTCACCCCCTCCCACAACAGTAGATCCCTTACCAGCAGCAATAGACCCTCCGCAACAAAAAAAATCTCCCACGGTGACAGTTGATCTCCCAATAGGTAGACCCTCCAGCACACATACATTCTGAGCTGGAGGTGCCGAAACTGCAAAAAAATCCCTGGTGAGAATTAATGATATAATGACAATGGTGGACCTCACAACTTCTCCTAAGGTTGGGATGATCAACGGTGAACCTCACGACTTTTCCTAAGGTTGGGACGATCAACGGTGGACCTCACGACTTCTCCTTGGGTTGGGACGATCAACGGTGGACCTCACGACTTCTCCTTGGGTTGGGACGATCAATTGGGTGTACATGGTTCTTCTGGCTCAAATACAAAACTTCCTCTGAATAAGGACTCAGTTTGTCCTTCACTACATCTTACACAATTCACCCACAAAGCTGGATACTCACTAGTTGCCTGCTTGTACTTACTGATCCCCAACTGGATTCCCTCCCCAGGTTAAAGTTCCTTTTTTCGAGTGGAGCCAGGGAACAATAGCATGCATTTTCTTTTTGTCCTACCTTGGTAGACTGAAACTAAGGCCTGTTTCACATAGGCTTCAGCGTGCAGTGTGAAGAAAGCTGCTATGAAACTTTCACCAAGCTTTTTGCAAAGCTTTTGGCAAGCCTCAAGATGCTTTCATTAAGCCTTTAAAGTACCCTTCATCTCCTGTTTGGAAATAATGTACACAAATCTTCATGAGAGTGCTTATTGTCACAGGCTGCAGTGGGCTTTAAACAAGCTTCAGGTAGTGCTGAAGCCTGCTAGCAGCTTGTTTAAAGTGGCAATCAGCACTCCCATTAGGGTCTGTGTTCAGCATTTACAAACTGGATCTGAAGGCTGTTCAACAAAGCTTGCTGTTCACACTGCTCTGCACTAATACTTGGAGGTTCAGGTACTGTGGGAATGGACAGGAAGGGTTGAGCATGCTTGTCTGATACTAGGAGGTTCAGGTACTGTGGGAATGGACAGCAAGGGATGAGCGTGCTTGTCTGATACTTGGAGGTTCAGGTACTGTGGGAATGGACAGCAAGGGATGAGCATGCTTGTCTGATACTTGAAGGTTCAGCTACTATGGGTGGATCTTGTGGTGTACAGGCATAATAAAGTTAAGGAAAGGATTGTCCACAACACACCCCGATATTTATAGGCTGAAGTGTCAGAAGAAACTTTTCATGAACATTTCTTCTTGGCCCATCAACACACTTGGGTAGAAGTTCGTACATCTTAAAGACAAAAACAAGCAACCTGATACAAGCAGTCCCGTGTATTGAGGAATGCAAAGACCTAGACATTGGTGAGACAAAACGTCCATTCAATGAATGCATGGCCCACCATAGGAGGGTTAGGGCTCAGCGGTTTCCTACTTGCTGAGGAGATGAGACATTCCTTTTGAGGACAGGGAGGTGCACACTTTGTACAGAGAGCACAAGTGGTTCTCGAGGTGTGAAAGAGGCCATCTATGTAGATGGACAAGCCATCCTTCAACAGGGGTGATGGGCAACATCTATCACTAACATACAATGCTGTTTTGACAGCTTTACCCTGGCAACATTTCACACCTTCAGTCATGTCACTTCAAGCAAATGACCTAGACTTCATGGCACCATGGTGCTTGGACTATGGAAGGAAATCAGGACAGTTTCACAATTTTTCAAGCCTCCCTTCATATTCTTGGAGAAAATCAACACCTGTTTTCACATACATCACACTTGGTCATTGGATTAAGATGACTGAACTACCTTTGTGACTATAAATGCTGGGGTATGTTATTGAAACTCATTAGCAGGACTTTTTTTCCTCCAGTGGGCACACGGGGGGGGGGGGGGGGAAGCAGTTTTGGCCCCTCCAGCACTAAATATATGCAAAGGCAAGGGATGCAGGGGGGGTCTATTTATGCTAGCTGCTGTAGGGGATCTATTATCATTGCAGGGTATCTATTTTTGCGTAGGAGTCTATTGTTGCTAAGGATCTACTGTTGAGGGAGATGTCTATTGCTGACTTCTGGAGGGTTTATTGATGCTAGCTGCTGGGGGATCTATGATCACTGGAGGGGATCTGTTTTTGCATGGAGGTTTATTGTTGGTGCTGGGATCTATGGTTGCTAGGGTGTGTTTTATGTTGTTGAGGAAGAGGTCTATTGCTGGCTGCTGGGCGATCTGTTATTGTTGGAGGGATTTAGTTGGGGGTCTATTGTTGCTGTGGGTGATCTGTTATTGCTATAAGGGTCTTATGTTCCTGGGGTTCAGTTGTTGCTGCGAGGGAGCTACTGGTGAGGGAGAGGTCTATTGCTGGCTGCTGGAGGGTCTATTCATACTGGTAGCTGGGAGATCTATTATTGCTGGATGGGATCTATTTTTGCGTCGGGTGGTATTTTGTTGCTGGGGGCTGTTGTTGCTAAGGGAGAGTCTTATGTTGCTGAAGGGAATCTACTGTTGAGGGAGAGGTCTATTGCTGGCTGCTGGAGGGTCTATTGATGCTGGATGCTGGGGGATCTATTATTGCTAGAGGGGATCTATTGTTTAATGCAGATATCTATTGTTGCTGCTGGGGGTCTGTTGCTGTGTGGATTTTATGTTGCTTGGGGGGTCAGTTGTTTCTCAGAGATCTACTGTTGAGGGAGAAGTCTATTGCTGGCTTCTGGAGGGTCTATTGATCTTAGCTGCTGGGAGATCTGTTCTTGCTACCGGGGATCTGTTATTGATGGGATGGTATTTTGTTGCTGGGGGGTCTATTGTTGCTCAGGAAGTGGGCCTATGGTTTCTGGGGGGTGGGGGTCTGTTGTTGCTGGCTGCATGTGATCTATTTTACTGCTTTAATTAACAAATTCCATGCAAATTACTTAGCACCACAAAATACTAGGCTAGGTGGAGGTAAGTAGGGAGTGAAACCAAGGGACAGTGCTTGGAGATGGATAGGGGGCAGGGGTGGACTGACAACTCATGGGGCCCCCGGGCAATAGGGGATCATGGGGCCCCTGTGTCCTTGCCCAAACACAAAAAAGCCTATGAAAAAGGTACCAGGGGCATCTCATGAGGTCCCCTACTGACCCCGGACCCCCAGGCAGTGCCCAAGATTGCAAATGGTCAGTCCTCCCCTGATAGGGGGCGAAGACAATGGGTGGCTCAGAAGGGGGAGTTCCTTCACCTACTCTCAGAGGGAAAAAATCCTGCTTATTAGAAATGCAAAAGGTGCTTGGATGAGTGGTGAAATGTCTTCCAACATTACACATTAACACCCCGGTTATCTCAAGCCAGACTTTGAAATCGTGCGACGTACAGTGAAGTCGCACGATTTCAAAGTCGGGGGACATGCCTATTTCAGGCGCGATTTGCAAGACCTCTGACACAGACGTCTATGCAAATCGAAACAAGAGTAGTGCATGGACTGCTTTAGAAATGACCGTTATAATTGCGGACAATAAGGTGTGACTTGGCGTGCGATTTGCAAGTCGCATGACATGCAAATCGCATGCCACTTCGCATCCATTGTGACCAGGGTGTAAGTCTAGTTGAACATAACTGAATGCTACTACATCTTCTAATTCTGTTTTCCTTTGGTAGACCGGATCGTAGACGACGTGATGTATTCGGTGTCGCAAATACAACGCTTCCTGGAGAAACCAAGAACAGCACCGCACAAGACTTCTCTAACGTGTCCGACTCCGAACCGAAGGAAAAAGAGTATCCGTTCTACGAAGCAAAAGTGGACTACAAACATGAGAGGACGGTTATTTCCAACCTGCTACCGTTCACTCTCTACCGCATTGATATCCATAGCTGCAACCATGCGGCAGACTCACTGGGCTGCAGCGCTTCCAACTTTGTCTTTGCCAGAACCATGCCTGCAGGTGAGTACTTCGGATGGTGGGGGTTACCTACCCACCATTGTGCGCTAGTGTTCAGGGGTCAGAACTCTGGAGGTTTTCTTTTTACATTTGAACACGGATCCAGGCTCACATTGTTCTACCCAGGGGCGGACTGACAACTCATGGGGCCCCCGGGCAATAGGGGATCATGGGGCCCTTGTGTCCTCACCCACTCAAAACCACACCCAAAAAAAGCCTATGAAAGGTACTAGGGGCATCTCATGGGGCCCTCGGACAGTGCCCTAGTGCCCGAATGGTCAGTCCGCCCCTGGTTGTACCCATGTTTGCTAGATGCCAACCGTTATGGCTGGTGGAGCTAGTGTGGTGGTCTAATATTAAATGTGACATCATTGGTTACTTGAGAGAGAAAAAGGTGCAGTGCTAAAGATTATAGTGCAAATACCCACTGAAATGTTATGAGCAATATCCCAAACTGTTATGAGAGGCACAAAGTGCAAATTAATTGATAATCACAATAAAGTAAACGTCCAGATCACAAGGTATATGTCATATGAATCTTGCAGGATCCTATCTGTGGTGATAGTATACGAGCCCCCCCTAGGGGGGCTACAGCATCTGGACATCTAGCCACCGCTGGTGGCCATTCTAAAATCTTTTTGGTCAGTATTGTTTCTTGTTTTATATCACTTTGAATTAAAGTTCATCAAAGCAATATTACACTATGTGGCGTCCCTTATTGGGCTCTCTTCGGGAGCACCACCTTCTGCAGTGCCTGCTTTAAAGGGGGACACCAGAAGTCTGTGATTGCTTGATGAATCTTGGAATCCCATCATTACGAGGAAGCAGAGGACGATGTGGAGTGCGGCCTGACCAGAATACTGATGACCTAGGGGTCTCATAAGAAAGGAATCTTCTTTCATGCATATTTAATACGCACTTCTGGTGAGTGCGCATTCTATTTATTTAACAGTCTTCACCTCTGGATCGTATACTATCACCACAGACAGGATCCTGCAAGATTCATATGACATATACCTTGGGATCTGGACGTTTACTTTATTGTGATTATCAATTAATTTGCACTTTGTGCCTCTCATAACAGTTTGGGATATTGCTCATAACATTTCAGTGGTTATTTGCACTATAATCTTTAGCGCTGCACCTTTTTATCTCTCTAGTCTTTTGGAAAGGTCTGTTGGTTACCTTTTTGGTGTTCTAGCGGCTTTTGCATTTTATTTGAATACGGTACATCTAGGTAGCGCTCGCTATACAATCTATATATCATTAGTTACTTATTTTAGAAGAATCTGTTAATGAGAACTACTGAAAGGAATGTCATCCATAATTTAATACATTTCAGATTCGAATCCTCCAAGAAGAGAATGGGGTATATGGTGCAATAACTGTCGTGTGTAAAAAAAATGTCAATGCAGAACAGCAAAACGTTCATTGAGTCCAATTGGAGCATTCAGGGTATCTTCCCTCTGATCTCATGCACCAGATGCAGCACCTCTGAAGAGACCGAAGTAGCTCCAGGTGAACAGATAAAGAGAACAGGGCGCTGTCTGAGTGTAGTATATTAACGTATTATGGAGAAAAGTGTTTCTATCCTGGTCTCTGGTTTCCTGTTGTTGTGAGACTGTCCACCAGAAGCCCTTACTATGTGATGAGCCTGTTTGTCACCATGTGAGTTGCCACTTCACCATAATAAATGCGTTCATATACTACACTCAGATTGCGCCCCGCTGTTCTGATCTGTCCTCCAAAGAGAGTCTGTATACTTAAATTCACTTTATGGGACAGGCCGTGTTTGCTGTTTATTGAAATGTACCAAAAATGGCCACTGCCCCAGTCTATAACTGACCTTCACAACAAGGAGCACGTTTATTGAAATGTACAGAAAATGGCCACTGCCCAGTCTATAACTGACCTTCACAACAAGGAGCACGTTTATTGAAATGTACAAAAAATGGCCACTGCCCCAGTCTATAACTGACCTTCACAACAAGGAGCACGTTTATTGAAATGTACAGAAAATGGCCACTGCCCCAGTCTATAACTGACCTTCACAACAAGGAGCTTGTTAATTGAAATGTACAGAATGCTTTAACCAGTTCAGCTTTTTGGAAGTGACTTGAGGTCCCCTCCAGTTTCAGGTGCATCATTTCCTGGCCAGTACAGCCAGGAGACACGTCTGACCAAGCCGAACTGTGCTCGGTTATGTGGTGTGAAGGACAGGGGAGACATTGGAGGTCTCTTAGACCCCTAATGTCTCCATAAAGAGTACCTGTCACCTGCCCAATGCTATCAAATAGGGGTTTATTGCCGTAACACCAATTGCCCTGCACACCTGCGCAATCGCAAAGCCAGGCTGTCCACGCATATGTAAACTGTGGTCGCATTGCACGTGTGACATATCGCCACACACGTCAGAGTGAGGAGAATAATTGTAGCACAAGAGCTCCTGCTTAACTCTAAACTGATGAGCTGTAAAGGCTTTTTAAATCGTCACCTATGGTGATTTTTGGGCACCGTAGTTTTTGGCAATATTGCGGGAGCTCGCAAGACCTGGAATGTTTTGTATCTATTGACTCGATGCAACCTCATCTTTTATATTTTAACCAAAAAAGGGTATTCTATTGTGTGTGTTTGCACTAAAAACTCGTTTTGCTACATTTTTTTCCTGAAAACTTGTGTTTTTATAAACCGCTTCACAAATACCATAAGTATGTATGTATGTTTGTATGTGTGTGTGTATATATATATGCATGTGTGTGTGTATAAATATATGTGTATGTATGTATGTGTGTATATGTGTGTATATATATATATATATATATATATATATATATATTATTATTATTATTATTATACAGTATTTATAAAGCGCCAATAGTTCACTCAGCGCTGTACATTACAAAGGGGGACAGAACATGTGACAGAACAATACCAATACAATGCAAAACATGAGGGGATCGAGGGCCCTGCTCTTTCGAGCTTACAATCTAGAAGGGATGGGATAGTGGTACAGGAGGAGATAGCTGTGGGGGATGGAGTGGTAGGAAGAGTGGAGGAGGTCAGCAAGTTAGCAGGGGGTGTGGTAGGCTTCCCTGAAGAGATGGGTTTTCAGGATGCGCCTAAAGGAGAGGAGAGTAGGTGATAATCTGATGGGTTGGGGCAGGGAGTTCCAGAGGATGGGTGACACCCTGGAGAAGTCCTGGAGGCGGGCATGGGAGGAGGAGACCAGGGAACTAGAGAGAAGGAGGTCTTGTGAGGAGCGGAGTGTGCGTGCTGGGCGGTACTTGGATATTAGGTCAGTGATGTAGTTCGGGGCAGTATGGTGGACAGCTTTGTACGTCAGTGTTAGGATTTTAAATTTGATCCGTTGCGCAATCGGAAGCCAGTGGAGGGATTGGCAGAGGGGGGTGGCGGAAATGGAGCGGTTGGAAAGGTGAATGAGTCTGGCAGCCGTATTCAGGATCGACTGAAGCGGGGATAGCCAGCGGCGAGGCAGGCCAGTGAGGAGGGAGTTGCAGTAGTCGAGTCGTGATATGATGAGGGAGTGGATGAGCTGTTTAGTAGTTTCTGGGGTTAGGAACGTGCGGATTTTGGCGATGTTGCGGAGGTGGAGTCTGCACGAGTTTGTTAAAGATTGGACTTGGGGCTGGAAGGATAGGTTGGAGTCCAGAATGACACCAAGTACTCTGGCCTGCAGAGCGGGTTTGATATTGGCGTTGTTGGATGTGATGTAGAAGTCAATGGGGGGTGGGGTTCGGGCTGGGGGGAAGACAAGGAGCTCGGTTTTGGAGAGATTCAGTTTAAGGAAGTGGAGCGACATCCAATCTGATATGTCGCTCAGTAGGTGTGTGATTTGGGCAGAGACCGAAGGGGTGAGGTGGGGGGTTGAGAGATAGATTTGTGTGTCGTCGGCATAGAGGTGGTAGTTGAAGCCGTGAGAGTGTATGAGTTGGCCAAGGGAGGAGGTGTAGATGGAGAAGAGAAGGGGCCCAAGGACAGAGCCTTGAGGGACCCCAACAGAGAGGGGGAGTGAGGGGGAGGTGGTAGCATTATAGGTAACGCTGAAAGAGCGTTGTGACAGGTAGGATGAGAGCCAGGAGAGAGCAGAATCTCTGAGGCCGAGGGAGTGTAGTATTTTGAGGAGGAGGGGGTGGTCAACTGTGTCGAAGGCCGCAGAGAGGTCAAGGAGTAGGAGCACTGAATAGTGGCCATTAGCTTTGGCGGTTAGAAGGTCGTTGGAGAGTTTGAGTAAGGCGGTTTCGGTGGAGTGTAGGGGGCGGAAGCCAGACTGTAGGGGATCGAGGAGGTTGTTGTCATTGAGGTGAGAGCATAGGCGGGTGTAGACGAGACGCTCGAGGAGTTTAGATGTAAGTGGGAGCAGGGAGATGGGTCTGAGGTTGTTCGGGTCATTGGGGTCCAGGGAGGGCTTTTTAAGTATGGGGGTGATGTGTGCATGCTTCAGTGGGGAGGGGAAAGTGCCGGAGGAGAGGGAGAGATTAAAGATGTGGGTGAGGGAGCGTAGGATGGAGGGGGAGGGAGGTCGTAGGAGTTGTGAGGGGATAGGGTCGAGGGGGCAGGTGGTGAGGCGGGCATCAGAGAGGATCTTGGAGACTTCCTCAATGGTAGTAAGGTCAAAGGTGTGGAGTGTTGGGGGAGCTTCAGTATGAGGAATGTAGGGTGGGGTGGGAGTGGAGGTCAGAGCAGTGGTGGGGCCGTGGGAGAGGGGTGATGAGGGGGTAGCTGAGTGAGGGGGAACGGGGTCGGAGGGAGTTTGAGCAGTGACGAAGTCCCTGCGGGTAATGTCGAGGGGGAGGGGGGATGAGGGGGTAGCTGTGTGAGAGGGGACGGGTTGAGAGGGCGTGTGAGTTGCGGCAATGTCCTTGCGAATTGTGTCAATCTTGTTTTTGAAGTGATTGGCAATCTCAAGGGCGGTGAGTGAGGTGCTGGGTGGAGGTGGGGGTGGAGAGAGTAGAGAGTTGAAGGTGGAGAAGAGTCGGCGAGGATTGGAGGAGAGGGCCTTGATGAGGGTCAGGAAGTAGGCTTGTTTGGCTGCGTGGAGGGAGGAGGTGTAGGTGCGGAAGGCAGATTTGTAGCAGGTGAAAGCTTGTTGGGATTTTGTTTTGCGCCATAGTCGCTCCAGGGCACGACTGCGTCGTTTGAGGGTTTTGGTGTGATCAGTCTGCCAGGGCTGGAGCGGTCGGAGTCTGATGTTGCGTGTGGTTAAAGGCGCTAGTGAGTCAAGGGCTGCTGACAGCGCGTTGTTGTAGGCAGTCATAGCCAAGTTGGGGCAGGACAGGGGGAGGATGCGGTCGTGGAGTTGATCAGCTGCAGAGTACACGCACGCACACGGATAGTTGAAAATTTGTATGTGTGTGTGTGTGTGTGTGTATATGTGTATATATATATATATATATATATATATATATATATATATATATATATATATATATATATTTATATTTAGTGTGTGTATAATATATGTATGTATATGCATATATGTGTGTATATGTATGTGTATGTATGTGTATGTATATATATATATATATATATATATATATATATATATATATATATATATATATATACACACACACACAATAAATATATATATTTATTGTGTGTGTATGTATGTGTGTGTATATATATATATATATATATATATATATATATATATATATATATATATATATATATATATATATACATATACACACACACACAAATTCGTATCTGTCCTTTTTTTTTTTTTTTTTTTCTTTTTTTTTCCTTCCTAGTTTTTTCATTCTTTAGGGCCTCTGCTTTCAGAAAATATATAATATTCTGGGGGTTTAAGTCATTTTATGTATAGCTGTCCACCATACTGCCCCGAACTACATCACTGACCTAATATCCAAGTACCGCCCAGCACGCACACTCCGCTCCTCACAAGACCTCCTTCTCTCTAGTTCCCTGGTCTCCTCCTCCCATGCCCGCCTCCAGGACTTCTCCAGGGTGTCACCCATCCTCTGGAACTCCCTGCCCCAACCCATCAGACTATCACCTACTCTCCCCTCCTTTAGGCGCACCCTGAAAACCCATCTCTTCAGGGAAGCCTACCCCACCCCCTGCTAACTTGCCGACCTCCTCCACTCTTCCTACCACCCCATCCCCCACAGCTATCTCCTCCTGTGCCACCACCCCCTCCCTCCTAGATTGTAAGCTCGAAAGAGCAGGGCCCTCAATCCCCTCATGTTTTGCATTGTATTGGTATTGTTCTGTCACATGTTCTGTCCCCCCTTGTAATGTACAGCGCTGAGCGAACTATTGGCGCTTTATAAATACTGTATAATAATAATAATAATTTTATTGGCAAACCTTAAAATTTTTAAATGTATGCAGAAAATAAAAAAAAGTGCTCTGCAGATGAACTGGTTAAAATGTATGTCAAGCCTAAAAAATTTTTGTTTGTTTCATTGTGTAAAGTATTGAGAAGGAATGAAACTTGTGTCTGTTTTTTGTTACTATCTGGGGCTACATAAGGAATTTCTGTTTTTCTTCCTGTCCACCTGTCCTGACTGTGGATTTACTAGACAAAAGGTGAATAAATACAGATATACAATGGTAACAAGGTATAGCCTTCCCCTAAACTTTATAAAAAAAAAAATAAAAAAAAAGTTTGTTGCTGTCACTTCCTGTCTGGTAAAATCCTTTCAAAAGGACAAATGAAGTGAAATTTTTCTAATAGCAATCTAAGTAGCAATAAAACCTGATGAGGGTTCCACTCCCTTACCCACTCTATCCAAACCTAAGAAAACGTTTTTTTGGCTTGACCTTCGTTTTAACGGTCTTGTGCTCTGTATATTCCTCTCTTGACTTCCAAAGTTCCTTCGGCAAGTCAGCGTTGCAGATGGAGAGGACCTGGTGAGCGTAGTCTGGATGCACTGAACTAAAAGGAAGCCATCCTTATCATTTATTATTGTTTTCAGGGCATATTGTCTATAGGCTGTACACCAGTGTTCCTCATCCATGTTGTCATGTTGGAACCCTTGAAATAACTTTCAAGTTTCGGGGAACCCCTATTAAAAATGACTATATATATATATATATATATATATATATATATATATATATATATATAAATAGAGAGAGAGAGAGAGAACACTCATGATACAGTAGTAGATTGGTGGTCAGCAGGAAGAACTCTCCTTACATTTGTGATCATTGGGAAGAGTTACCTCCTTACAGATAGATCAATGGTGTCAGTGGGAATTTATCTGAGAAGCAGACATTGCTCATTCTTCAAGGGATCACTAGCAACCTCTGGAGGAACCCCCGGGTTCCACAAAACCCTGGTGGAGGGAGGTTGCTGTACACGGTATCTATTAGTGTAAACCCCTTTTTATGATGCATAGCTCTGACACACAATGCAATATTGTGCTTTTCAGCTGGTGCCGATAATATACCTGGAGCGGTCATCACGGAGGAAGCAGAAGAAAATGCAGTCATCTTAAAGTGGCCAGAGCCACCTAATCCCAATGGACTTACTCTAATGTATGAGATTGAATTCAAGCAGGGGGAGGTAAGTGTTGTGTACGTCTGGAGGAAAATAAATGTAATTTCCAAACACGGAAAGGTTTCTTCACAGTAAGAGCTGTAAAATTGTGGAATAGACTCCCTCAAGAGTTGGTTCTGGCCAGCTCAGTGGATTGCTTTAAAAAAGTCTTGGATTGTTTCTTGGATACACAATATAACTGGATATAACATTTACAGGTAAAGTTGATCCAGGGAATATCCGATTGCCTCTCGGGAGATCAGGAAGGATTATTTCCCTGCAGGAGCAAATTCATTCATGCTTTGCTGAGTTTATTTGCCTTCCTCTGGATCAGCTGTGGGTGTAGGATTATAACTTTTTTTTTTTTTTTTTTTTTTTTTTTAATGGTTGAACTGAATGGACTTTTGTCTTTTTTTTTTTTTTTTTTCATTTTTTTTCCAGCCTATGTGTACACACATATATATATATATATATATATATATATATATATATATATATATATATATATATATATATATATATATACACACACACACACAGATGGTGCTCTGGCAGAAAAATTGTTTTCTCAAAGACCCCAAAGTTTTCCCAGGATGAACGTAGAACATGCCATGCATGATTTAGCATACATGGGGCAGCACAGTGGCTAAATGGTTAGCACTTCTGCCTGGCAGTACTAGGGTCATTGTTTCAAATCCCAACCATGGCACCACCTGCCTGGAGTTTGCATGTTCTCCTGTCCCTGTGTGGGAGAACATGCAAACTCCAGGCAGGAGGTGCCATGGTTGGGATTCGAGCCGACGACCTGAGTACTGCCAGGCAGAAGTGCTAACCATTTAGCCACTGTGCTGCCCCAAGATGCTCCACACTTAAAATGATGCTAAACACCCACAGTTTAATTTACATGGTTCCTTCTTTTTCTGTAAGTGGATGATGGTGCAGTAATTAATAAAAAAAAAACAATAAATACATCTTAGTACCTTCTCTTCTATGTGATATACAGTTGTCAAATGACCCAGCTCTTTCCCAGCCTGTCTGGAGGAGCTTTTAATCCTCTACTGCTGGTCACGCTTTAAAAAAAAAAAAGTAATTCTCAATAAATAGTCATACAAATATATACTGGAAATCGAATCTTTATTATTTTTTTGTAATAAGTTGGGTGGTTTTCTGCCATTTACAGGCCATGTCACGCCCCTCCAGCCCAGCCTGTGTCTTAAAATAAGAGGTGAAGCCTCAATCAAGATGTAAATCCCCCCCCATTTTTTTCTTGTTTAGCTGGTTAGTGGGCATGGAGAAGGAGGGAGTGGGCTGTCATTTACCACTGTGTATACTCCCACATGTGTGACTCTGTAGTCACATAGGCTGCTCAGATGTGATGGGGTGGAAATATTCAAGATAGAAATGCACTGAAAACTGAGCATGTGCACTAGCTGCCAGCACTGCTCTGCAGAATCACAAACTGCATTGGGGACATAGACAGAAGGGGGATATAGAGAACAGCAGGATCAACCAGGTTTTTTTTTTTTTTTGCAGAATACAGAAAATGAATCCCATAGTTGCTGAGTATGAACAGCATGTAATAAATCATTTGATTGTTTTTAATGTACATTTAGTGACACTTGTAAGTCATATTCATACCTTTGTATTACTGTAAGGCACACACCCAGGGTGTAATACATTGCAGTACCTTTAAAATTTCATCCAATGCACATCTTCAATGCTACAGTGCAAAGGTGTGAACCATCTGTGCATTGTGGTGGGTGGTGGTGAACAGAAAAAAAAAAAAAAAAGCACATGAATGCACTGAAAAGACCTAAATCCAATTGTGACGACCTCTCAGCGGCTGTGCAGCAGAACAAATGAACAGGGAGCCCAGCACTGGTCTTCTTAAGCAGACGCAGAACGTTCCCTGGTCGCCCTGGCAACCGTGGGAGGCGTGCCTCATTGCCCGGCAACGAGGCACGTCCCCTCTTGACACGGGCCGCGCTCTTGAGAGCACGGCCTTTGTCTGTTGGTATCTGCAAGCACGGGAACTTTCGTGCCCATGCTGCAGATGCCAGGGCCGTGCGGCGTCAGGCTGACTGCCGGGGCCTGGAACATCCCCGCAGGAGCTTCGCACCTCTCCGCGGAGAGGTGTGAACCTCACTGTGGGAAACTATCTTCCTCCCTCCGGCCGAGCCGGATGGGGGGAAGATAAGTGACGGGTGACAGGAGTCACACCTCTTATCCTGTGCGGCCCGGCTTCAAAGAGCCACGACAGGATGAGAGGTGGAGGGGGGTGATCAAGGTGAGCCAAGGGGGGAGCGGGACATCTGCCACACCGTGACACCAATCTAATCGTTCAGGAGGCCTGAGTTTATTGGTCAGTCACCTGTTGTGCATTACGGCACTTTACACATTGCATTTCAAAAAGTCAAAACGATTCCTGGCCACTTTGGGGAAAAAAGGCCCATAGATTAAAGTGGAACTAAACTGTATCTGAGCACCACATGCTGAAAACACTATTTAGTTCATTTTTAATATTCAAAGCAAACTCCTCCATTCATCCATCCATATCTCCATGCTTTAGTTTGATGAGAAACCACTTTGAAAAACACCCTCCTAGCATTTATAGCTGCAGTCACCTTGAATAAGGGCAGATGATTCTTGTAACATTTACTTTCTGGAATCCATATGCCCTTAGCTCAGGCATGCAAGCAGGAGGGTGTGCTTAGCTGAGAAATCCTGTTGAAGACTCCTGGGATGTATGGCATTGGCCTAGGCCAGAAAACAGGAAGTAATTGAAGAAACGTAAAAAAAAAATGGATAAAACAAGTAAATATATACCTTCCTGTGTATTTACTAATGCTAGCAGTATAAGGGGTAAACCTAGTTCATGTTTATCGAGAGTTTTGTTCTGCTTTAAGGATAGCAATTGTAGAATACATAGTCCTGCATTGTAAATCTATGCATTCCTGTTCATTATAGACTTCTGTCTTCAGCTCACTTTTCATACTCTTCTTTTATGTACTTCAAATTAGATTTTTGTGTTTTTTTTGTCTTTTTTTCTTTATCCTATATTTAGTCTCTCTTTTTTTATGTTTCCTCAGCAACGTTTCAAAGAATGTGTTTCCAGACAAGACTATAATAACTTGGGAGGTGCCAAACTCACGCGGCTTAACCCAGGCAACTACACCGCGCAGGTGCGCGCCATTTCACTCTCCGGGAACGGTTCGTGGACGGATACGGTGTCCTTCTTTGTAAAGGAGAGACGTGAGTGGCGTTTTTAGCAATGAGTTTATTATTTTTCATTACATACCATAGCTTTTAGTTCAGTTGCGCGTAGACTTGCATATAAGAGGTTTTTTTTTTTCTATCAGTGAGGGGCAATTTATCCCTAAAGGCTTGTTCACACTTGCTTTTGCTTTTGAGCACAGAAGGTTTTTTACCTTAACGGCCTCCCGCCCACCATATAAAGTAATGACGGGCGCAAGGCGGTTCTCTCGTTTTGGGAGGACGATATGACGTCGACCCATTCTAACTGCGCATGCGCGACTCCGGGAGCGTGTAGCGCAGCGACCGGTGGTGCGTTGTGTCCCTCGGACACAGCGGATCACCGATCAACGGAAAGAGCCGAAGAAGTCGGCTCGGTCATGTGATCAGCTGCGTCCAATCACAGCTGATCACATGTTAACAGGGAAATGCCGGTTATCGGTATTTGTCTCCTCTCGAGCTGTCACGCTGACAGAGGAGAGGAGAGCCAGTAATCGGCTTTACTCTGAGGGGACATGTACACTGATCATCTGGACACTGATGATCAGTGTGCCCTGATGATCTGTGTAGCCCAAGCAGTGCCACCTGTCGGTGTCCATCAGTTCCAGCTGTCAGTGCTCATCAGTGCCACCTGCCAGTGCCCATCAGTGCCACATCAATGCCACTTATCAGTGCCTACCAGTGCACATCAATGCCACATATCAGTGCCCATCTGAGCTGCCTTTCAGTGTCCCCTATCAATGCCAGTCATTGGCAACTATCAATGGCAGTCAGTGCTACTGATCAGTGCTGCCTAACAGTGCCAGTCAGTGCTGCCTAACAGTGCCAGTCAGTGCTGCCTAACAGTGCCAGTCAGTGCTGCCTAACAGTGCCAGTCAGTGCTGCCTAACAGTGCCAGTCAGTGCTGCCTAACAGTGCCAGTCAGTGCTGCCTAACAGTGCCAGTCAGTGCTGCCTAACAGTGCCAGTCAGTGCTGCCTAACAGTGCCAGTCAGTGCTGCCTAACAGTGCCAGTCAGTGCTGCCTAACAGTGCCAGTCAGTGCTGCCTAACAGTGCCAGTCAGTGCTGCCTAACAGTGCCAGTCAGTGCTGCCTAACAGTGCCAGTCAGTGCTGCCTAACAGTGCCAGTCAGTGCTGCCTAACAGTGCCAGTCAGTGCTGCCTAACAGTGCCAGTCAGTGCTGCCTAACAGTGCCAGTCAGTGCTGCCTAACAGTGCCAGTCAGTGCTGCCTAACAGTGCCAGTCAGTGCTGCCTAACAGTGCCAGTCAGTGCTGCCTAACAGTGCCAGTCAGTGCTGCCTAACAGTGCCAGTCAGTGCTGCCTAACAGTGCCAGTCAGTGCTGCCTAACAGTGCCAGTCAGTGCTGCCTAACAGTGCCAGTCAGTGCTGCCTAACAGTGCCAGTCAGTGCTGCCTAACAGTGCCAGTCAGTGCTGCCTAACAGTGCCAGTCAGTGCTGCCTAACAGTGCCAGTCAGTGCTGCCTAACAGTGCCAGTCAGTGCTGCCAAACAGTGCCAGTCAGTGCTGCCTAACAGTGCCAGTCAGTGCTGCCTAACAGTGCCAGTCAGTGCTGCCTAACAGTGCCAGTCAGTGCTGCCTAACAGTGCCAGTCAGTGCTGCCTAACAGTGCCATTTGAGTGCCGCCTATCCGTGCCATTTGAGTGCCGCCTATCCGTGCCATTTGAGTGCCGCCTATCCGTGCCATTTGAGTGCCGCCTATCCGTGCCATTTGAGTGCCGCCTATCCGTGCCATTTGAGTGCCGCCTATCCGTGCCATTTGAGTGCCGCCTATCCGTGCCATTTGAGTGCCGCCTATCCGTGCCATTTGAGTGCCGCCTATCCGTGCCATTTGAGTGCCGCCTATCTGTGCCATTTGAGTGCCGCCTATCTGTGCCATTTGAGTGCCGCCTATCTGTGCCATTTGAGTGCCGCCTATCCGTGCCATTTGGGTGCCGCCTATCCGTGCCATTTGGGTGCCGCCTATCCGTGCCATTTGGGTGCCGCCTATCAGTGCCATTTGAGTGCCGCCTATCAGTGCCATATGAGTGCCGCCTGTCAATGCCCATTAGTAATGCCTGTCAATGCCCATCAGTTCCACCTATCAGTGCCCATCAGTGAAGGACAAAAATCACTTATTTACAACATTTTATAACAAAAACTAAGAAAACATTTTTTTTTATTTTTAATTTTCAGTAGTTTTTGGTTTGTTTAGCAAAAAATAAACCCAGAGGTGATTAAATACCACCAAAATAAAGCTCTCTCTGTCTAAAAAAAAATATAACAATTTCATATGGGTACAGTGTTGCATGACCGTGCAATTTTCATTCAAAGCGTGACAGCGCTGAAAGCTAAAAATTGGCCTGGGCAGGAAGGGGGTATAAGTGCCCGGTAGGAGAGGGGTAGTAAACTCTCATTTCTATTTTTACCTACAGGTACGCTTCTAATAAAGCTTACCTGTAGGTAAAATGAATATCTCCTAAGAATGCACCGTTTAGGAGATATTCTATAGAGCTGCAGCCAATGACATCACCAGCGCCTGCGTTCTGAAGGAACAGCATTCCCGGACCGTTCCTGCAGAGCTGGCCGAAACGTCTGCTCGCATGCACGAGAGTGATGTCATCAGCGGCTCAGCCATTCAAGCAGCTGCAGCCTGGGAACCTGGAGAGAAGAACGGGTGAAGATGGAAACCCTGTCAGCAGTGACAGCGCGCCGCTGGAGGGCTTAGTTTTAAGGTAAGTTTCACATAATGTGGGAAGCACAGTGGCTAAATGGTTAGCACTTCCACCTGGCAGTACTCGGGTCGTTGGTTCGAATCCCTCCCTTTTTTTTGTCCACCTTTAGCTGCAGAGGCGTCAGCCAGGGGCGTACACATGCCATGGCAGGAAATATACCTTTGTTGCTTTCAGTGGGTGCTGCCTCCTGCCGATTGTGACTCATTCAAATGAATGGTGCCTGTTCTGCTAACTGTGAGCAATTGGCCTGCTAATGTGGGGTCCAAGGGGTTAAAGCAGACACTGAGGAGGTGATGCAACTCAGTTTGTCATGCAGATTGCACTTCACACGGGAACTCTAGTGTGAATGAGCTCGAAGTCTGTTGCATCACATAAACATGTGCGTGACAACCCTAAAACTGAGCTGCCAATAACAAATATACTAGATTGCCAAAAGTATTGGTCAGCCTCCATTTACACGCACATATATTTTAATGGCATCCCAGTTTTAGTCCGTAGGGTTCAATATTGAGTTGGCCCGCCCTTTGAAGCTATAACAGCTTCAACTCTTCTGGGAAGGCCGTCCACAAGGTTTAGGAGGGTGTCTATGGGAAGGTTGGACCATTCTTCCAGAAGCACATTTGTCAGGTCAGGCACTGATGTCGGGAGAGGAGGCCTGGCTCGCAGTCTCCTCTCTAATTTATCCCAAAGGTGTTCTATGGGGTTGAGGTCCGTCCCTGTGCAAGCCAGTCAAGTTCCTCCACCTCAAACTTGCTCATCCATGTCTTTATGGACCCACAAAGGTGGGAGCATGATGTTGTTCAAAATGTCTTGGTATGCTGATGCCTTACGAGTTCCCTTCACTGGAACTAGAAGGCCAAGCCCAACCCCTGAAAAACAACCCCACACCATAATCCACCCTCCACCAAACTTTACACTTGGCACATTGCAGTGAGGCAAGTACCATTCTCCTGGCAACTGCCAAACCCAGGCACGTCCATTGAATTGCCAGACAGAGAAGCGTGATTGGTCACTCCAGATAACACGTCTCCACTGCTCTAGAGTCCAGTGGCGGCTTGCTTTACACCACGACATCCGATGCTTTGCATTGCACCTGGTGATGGAAGGCTTGGATGCAGTTGCTTAGCCATGGAAACCCATTCCATGAAGCTCTCTACACACTGTTGTTGGGCTCATCTGAAGGCCACACCAAGTTTGGAGGTCTTTAGCTATTGACTATGTAGACAGTTGGCGACTTCTGCACACTGTGCGCTTCAGCATGCGCTGACCCCGCTCTGTCATGTGACGTGGCCTACCACTTGGTGGCTGAGTTGCTGTTTTTCCCAGTTGCTTCCACTTTGTTATAATCCCACTAACAGTTGAGCGTGGAATATTTAGTAGCCAGGAAATGTCACGGATGGACTTATTGCACAGGTGACAACCTATCACGGGACCACGCTTGGAGTCACTGAGCTCCTGAGAGCGACCCATTCTTTCACCAATGTTTGTAGAAGCAGTCTGCATGCCTAGGTGATGATTTTATACACATGTGACCATGGAGGGGATTGGAAAACCTGAACTCATTGATTTGGATCGCTGGCCCAATACTTTTGGCAGTATAGTGTATCTTTGTTATAGTGCCCATAGCTGAACTGAAGATAATTGTCATCTTTATAACTTTGCTTTATGGTGCTTTAATGTTTCATTGGCCTCCATTTAGGCTTACTGAGGCTTGTGGTCAGACCTGTTTAAGTTAAAAGATGCAGTCATTCTAACAATCACCATTGTTAATTCTGGCCTTCAAAAATTTTATTATTATTGAAGACTAAATCTTGTCTGCCTTTTAGTTGCTGACGACATTTTTTATCTTTTTGTGCAGCTCTGGAGAATGACGGCCTCATGCACCTGGCTGTGGTCCTTCCAGTCACTACAGTTTTGTTACTTGTGTCCATCTTTATCGTTGCCTGCTATGTCACCAAGAAAAGGTAAGTCTTTTTTCCAATGAGTAATATAGAAAGCTCTGGTATAAGAACACATAAATGGGTGGTAAAATTAAAGTTCCACTGAAAAGAAAACTAGTTCCCATTAGCCTCCCTGGCGGTATTCCCGAGTGTATCTCGGGGTAAAGTTTCAGCACCACAAGCGGTAACGCTGAGCTACACTCGGGAATACACTGCAGCGTTTCTCCGGGATCTCTTCTTCACTTACCTTGTCCTGCGCTCCCGCGATGTCCCCCCTGCAGTGTCCCCGGCAATGTCCTCTGGCTGATGCCAGCATCTGTCTTCCGGGTTCCGTTCCCTGCGACGTCGGGACGTACGGGGGACGGAACTGGCGGGAAATTTAAAAATGTTAAAAAGTGACATTCACTAAATACACTAAAATCACATAGTATAACATTCCTGTATCAAACCATTTCACATACATTTTGTCCCGAGTGCTTTGTCCGGCGCCCTGCCTGCATTTTGACTGTTCTTTCTGCCTGGAAACTGAGAAACGTCCATGGCGTCCAAAAAGCGTCCCTTTAGGTCAAAAGCGGTTTTAGACCGGCTAGAGAACAGCGATAGTAAATCAGAACCACTTGCAGAATTGAGTGATAATGATTCGTGGGGGAAATTCATCATCAGACACTGAAAACGATTCTGCGACTTTGCTCAGCGATGTGCGAACTTGGCGCTATATTTCAAATTTCAGTGTTTTTGGTTTGATTATATTATTGAATTAAATTTATTATAATATTATTTTTTATGATTATTAAATTATGATTTCGTGTTTCAAATTTTATTATACCCGGGATGTTTACTAGACTCTTGTTCGGACAGATTTCAGTGAGTTATTCCTAAAAATGACAGGCCTACAATAAAAAAAATACATATTTCCATGCAAAAAATTGTACCGCTGTGAGCACAGAAATACTGACATAATCGGACCGCTAGGGAGGTTATAGTGGTAGTAATATTAAGGCTTTCCTGAAGAAGGTACAGTGAATATCTCCTAAACTTGGTCCGTTTAGGAGATATTCACATCAGCTGCAGCCAATGACGTCATTCCAGCAGGTGCAGAGCGCTGTGCTGCGATCTTGATTACAGTGGGCATGCATGGGGGTGACGTCATCACAGCCTGGCCATTTAAAGAGCTGCATAGTGCAAGCCCAGTGGGAAGACTGGTTGAAGATAGAAGCATCGGGAGTGATAACATGCCAGTGGAGGGCTCCAAAGACATGCTGGTAGGTTAATTGGATCCTATATAAATTGGCCCTAGTATATGAATGTAAGTTAGGGACCTTAGATTGTACGCCCCTTGAGAGTTAGGGACTGATGTGAATGTACAATATATATGTAAAGCGCTGCGTAAATTGACGGCGCTATATAAGTACCTGAAATAAATAAATAATAATTTGTAAGGTAGGTCTGCCATAATGTACTAATATGTGGTGTATACTTGCACATTATGACACAAACCTGCAGTGGGCCATGACAAATAACAAAAAAAGTATTTTCTACAGATTACTACTGCTTTAAATTCAGGTTTTTTATTTTTTTTTTTAAATGAACACTGGGAGGCTTTATGCCATAATGTCCTTTTATGCACCATATACTAGCACACTTGCCCCTCATACAATGCCCTCCAGTGCTGCACTGTTCGCTGTCACTGGCTTTTCTGTCTTCTCCCAGACTTTTTTGCAGGTTTTATCTGTTCAACTGTTTGGCTAGGCCACGATGACGTCGCTCCCACACATGTGCATGGAAGTCACGTCATCACGTTACAGAGGGTTTGACATAAAATGTAAGCTGCGCGGCTCAGTGTACATTTCCATTGACAGGCAGGGAGAAGCATTAATGACAGGTTTTGTAAAGGATAAAGAAGACCGGCTAAGCTCACCATCTTAAGAGGAAGACTTTTCCCATGTAGCAAGAATGAAAGATTCGCTCACATCTAAAACTCTTAACTATCATATTTATCAGTGGTGGATAATTGAAAGCATACAGTGAAGGTGGCATTTTAGCAATCTTTATCCCTAGATATGTAATATATATGCCTTTAATACCACAAAAGGAGCATGTTGTTCCAATTTTCTATGATGTATCAACGTAATTGGTGTTATCTCGCTTTTGTTAGTTTATATGTAAACCAGAAAATCTACTTTGTTTCAAATATTTTTTGCTGCGCTGAGATATCACATTCTACATGTGATGAAAAAAATTAACACATCATCTGCAAATAATGCAATTTTGATCTTCTTTTTTTAAAATTTTTATTCCTTTAAAGGATGACCCAAAATTAAGATATCTAGATAAAGCAGGGCTCAACAAATCCCAGGCGCCAGGTCGCCACGACAATTAGAAATTGTGTCCTGGCACCTGGATTTACACACTGCCTCCCGTTGACTTCAGTGCAGAAGCGCGTCCCATTGACTTCAGTGCTGAAACTCCTGTCAATAACAATCCTATGTGAACACTCCTCTCCGCATGCCACTCTACCCTATCACTTACGAATCTGGAGTGCACCGCTACAAACTCACAAACTCGTAATGGCACTCAAAACACAATGCGTGTTGATCGCTACTGTGTGAACCACTTCAATAGGAATACGTAATACCTAGCCTGTCATGCGAATCTGTGAGTTTTAACGTGCATCCATAATCGCATATGTATGCACCACGACTGTTCCGTTCACACCTTGGCGTTTTGGGATCGCGGCAGAATCGCTGTAATTGAAAAACGCAGGTTCGGGTGCCATTATTTTTAATGACATCTAAGGCTAGGTTCACATATGTGCGGGTGGTGCCGCTGCGGGTCCGCACAAAAATCCATGCAGCCGAACCACCCGCACAGAAGAATACGGACTCGTGGGTGGGTGCAATTAGTTCTAATGGCACGCCGTCCGCACTGGAAATTGCAACCGTACTGGGAATCAAGGTTCTCATGCGGGCTGAGGTTTTCAAAGAAGTGCAGGGACTTCTTCCCTGCGTGTTCAGGGGCACGGGAGTTCATTCAAATGAATGGGCTCTCGTGCCCACGCAAAACGCGGCCCGCAAGTATGCGGATATGTGAACCCAGGGGTAAAACGTGCTGCGGGTTTGCCATGATTGTCACGCGGCAGATCATTTGGTGGTGCAGGGCTTGTGTGTATAGGCAGACAGATGAATTAATTCCATGTTTTCCTTTATTTATGGAAAGCTGACCAAGGTGCCATTCTAATTACAGGGTTTTCTGACTCTTGTTTTGGTTTTGTGTCATTTCTTTTACCTTTCTTGAATGGTGACCATTATATAGAAAAGGGAGATTAAGTATGAAGAAAAGGTTATTTTTGTCTAGGATTACTCCTTGGAGCTACCAGTATTTTACAGGATTAAAATAGAAAGTAGTAGATATGTTTGGGCATGCATTCATATCATGTGAGACATGGCAATCATTTTTTTTTTAGAGTCACATGTAGCGATTCTCCTAAGATCAAAGTGAAAGTTTAAATCTATGTTGGTTTCAAGGCAGATTAGGATGTACAGTCAGGTCCATAAATATTGGGACATCGACACAATTCTAACATTTTTGGCTCTATACACCACCACAATGGATTTGAAATGAAACGAACAAGATGTGCTTTAACTGCAGACTGTCAGCTTTAATTTGAGGGTATTTACATCCAAATCAGGTGAATGGTGTAGGAATTACAACAGTTTGCATATGTGCCTCCCACTTGTTAAGGGACCAAAAGTAATTGGACAGAATAATCATAAATCAAACTTTCACTTTTTAATACTTGGTTGCAAATCCTTTGCAGTCAATTACAGCCTGAAGTGTGGAATGCATAGACATCACCAGACGCTGGGTTTCATCCCTGGTGATGCTCTGCCAGGCCTCTACTGCAACTGTCTTCAGTTCCTGCTTGTTCTTGGGGCATTTTCCCTTCAGTTTTGTCTTCAGCAAGTGAAATGCATGCTCAATCAGATTCAGGTCAGGTGATTGACTTGGCCATTGCATAACATTCCACTTCTTTTTCTTAAAAAACTCTTTGGTTGCTTTTGCAGTCTGCTTTGGGTCATTGTCCATCTGCACTGTGAAGCGTCCATTGAGTTCTGAAGCATTTGGCTGAATATGAGCAGATAATATTGCCGAAACACTTCAGCATTCATCCGGCTGCTTTTGTCAGCAGTCACATCATCAATAAATACAAGAGAACCAGTTCCATTGGCAGCCATACATGCCCACGCCATGACACTACCACCACCATGCTTCACTGATGAGGTGGTATGCTTAGGATCATGAGCAGTTCCTTTCCTTCTCCATACTCTTCTCTTCCCATCTCTCTGGTACAAGTTGATGTTGGTCTCATCTGTCCATAGGATGTTGTTCTAGAACTGTGAAGGCTTTTTTAGATGTCGTTTGGCAAACTCTAATCTGGCCTTCCTGTTTTTGAGGCTCACCAATGGTTTCCATCTTGTGGTGAACCCTCTGTATTCACTCTGGTGAAGTCTTATCTTGATTGTTGGCTTTGACACACATACACCTACCTCCTGGAGAGTGTTCTTGATCTAGCCAACTGTTGTGAAGGGTGTTTTCTTCACCAGGGAATGAATTCTTCCGTCATCCACCACAGTTTTTTTCCGTGGTCTTCCAGGTCTTTTGGTGTTGCTGAGCTCACCGGTGCGTTCCTTCTTTTTAAGAATGTTCCAAACAGTTGTTTTGGCCACACCTAATGTTTTTGCTATCTCTCTGATGGGTTTGTTTTGTTTTTTCAGTCTAATGATGGCTTGCTTCACTGATAGTGACAGCTCTTTGGATCTCATCTTGAAAGTTGACAGCAACAGATTCCAAATGCAAATAGCACACTTGAAATGAACTCTGGACCTTTTATCTGCTCATTGTAATTGGGATAATGAGGGAATAACACACACCTGGCCATGGAACAGCTGAGAAGCCAATTGTCCCATTACTTTTGGTCCCTTAAGAAGTGGGAGGCACATATGCAAACTGTTGTAATTCCTACACCGTTCACCTGATTTGGATGTAAATACCCTCAAATTAAAGCTGACAGTCTGCAGTTAAAGCACATCTTGTTCGTTTCATTTCAAATCCATTGTGGTGGTGTATAGAGCCAAAAATGTTAGAATTGTGTCGATGTCCCAATATTTATGGACCTGGCTGTAAGTGATTTATTTCTTTCTCGTATATTAAGGGACACAGGATGATGTATTCGGGTACATTGGGTTATGCTGCTGCTTTTAGGAGATTACACACTGGCAAACAAAGCTGTAAGGACACCCCCGCCTACTCCCAGCATTTGTCTTTTCTTTTTTTTTTGCTATTGTCCTAAGAGAAGTACTTCAGGAGCACACACCGTATTCAGTGCCTGTTACCAGGATAAAACCTCTTTCAGCACTTCGGAGGAACCTCAAGCCTGCGAAAGCTTAGTAGATTGCACTCTTTAGTCTTTGGTCATATTAAAATCTCTTTCCCTTTATTGCAAAAGCTTTGCAGCACAAAAAAGTCAAGCTTCACATTTATTTATTTATTTCAGGTACTTATATAGCGCCGTCCATTTACGCAGCGCTTTACATATATATTGTACATTCACATCAGTCCCTAACCCTCAAGGGGTGTACAATCTAAGGTCCCTAACTCACATTCATACATACACATACTAGGGACAATTTAGACAGGAGCCAATTCACCTACCAGCATGTCTTTGGAATGTGGGAGGAAACCGGAGTACCCGAAGGAAACACGCAGGCACAGGGAGAACATGCAAACTCCAGGCAGGTGGTGCCGTGGCTGGGATTCAAACCAACAACCATTGTACGGACAGGCGGACGTGCTAACCATTTAGCCACTGTGCTGCCCGTTGCACATAGTAATGTTTCAACCATGTCTGGGCCTTCAAGCTAGAAGCAAACTGCATACTAAAGCACAATCACCAAACATTTATCACTCCCACCAATCTCGGCAAAGGAAGTGTCTGCACTGACCAATGGGAAGACAACAAATGAGGTTGTGATGAAGAACTTCTACCTGTGTGTGGAAGGTGGTAAAAGTAATGGTAATGTCCTGTGGATAAAAAAAAACCAAGAATAATGTGCATGTAAGCGCCCCATTATACATCCTTTTTATTCCATACAAGAGCTTTCTGTTCTCGGGGATAATAATGTACCCTTTTGCCAGAGAAAAAAAGCAAAATCTTTATCTACTCCTGGGAGTAAGAAGAGTTCCTTTCGATTCTCCCAAGTCAAAGCCTGGAACGCAGTCCTGCCGTAGGTCCTGGACCCCCAAATCCTCAAAATACACAAGCAAGTTATCTTCACAATCGGGATGGGGGGGGGGGGGTGAACATCTGTTGGCCTTTGTGACCATCTGGTCCCAGGACATTTTAGATGTTTGGGTCCTGAATGTTGTATTCAGAGAGTACAAATCAGACTTTTGGTCTCTGCCCACACCCTACTTCATATTGTCAAGATTTCCAGCACCCCCACAAGGATCGGCAAACCCATACTGCTTTAACTCATCTCCTGCAAGGGGTCATAGTCATTGTCCTGGAAAATGATAAGTTCCAAAGGCTCTATTCAAAACTGTTCACCAAATCCAAAGAGAGCTTCCGTTCCATACGTAAAGAATCTCAATACTTTTCTCTAGGTACAAGTAGTATTAGTTAGGTTAGTCATTTCATCCCTTCATCTGGGAGACTTTCTGGCCTCTATGGACATCAAAAGTGCCTTCTTGCATTGTCCCAGAAAATCTGTTTCCAAAGTTTCTATTTAAACCTGTTCACCATCGCAAAAAACAAAAGGGAGCATCCACTCCATACTGTATCGAAAGGTTCTCAATACTTTTCTCCACGTACAAAAAATATAGTATGATATCAGTTAGGTCAGTCAGTGCTTCTCTTCATCTGGCCTATGGACATCAAGGATGCCTTTTTGACGGCCACAACTTCTCAGTGCACTAATGCTCCTACATTTTGCTATTGGCACGCAATAACCAGTTTGTTGCTGTTCCCCTTGGCCTGCCTACTGCACCGTGGGTCTTCAACAAGGTGTTTGCCCCAGTTCTTGCTCTGCTACGCTCTCAGAGCATCCTCCTATATGGGATATCTGGGCTATCTTCTTCTGAGTGAAAGTCAGCACCAGCTCTATTAGCCAATTCCTAAAGGTCTGTGTGATCCTAAATTCCCAAAAACTTCTGACACCGTCTTTTCGCTTGAAGTATCTGGACTTGATTTTTGATATGACCCCGTCTCCAAGGTTTTCCTTCCCATGGGAAAATTCCAGGATCTCTGCTTCCACATTCAGACTCTACAGTCCAGGAGCCAACCAACCAATGCACAATTGTGCTGTGTAAATGTTTTATCAGTTTTCTAAATTCTGTGCTGTTCAAGCTTCCCTTTATTTCAGAAATTAGAAGTATTCATTTTTATTGACTTTTTGTACTCTCCACATTATACACCATCAGCTATAACAACATTATGACCACCCACCTATTATTAAGTAGGTCCCCCTTTTGCCATCAAAACAGCCCTGACCCTTCAAGGCATGGACTCCACTAGTTGAGCTATCACACAGAAGGCTTGCCTTCTTCCCATTGTCCATTCTGGTGCCATCCTTTCCCCAGGAAAGTGGTGCCCATGCACCTACCATCCACATGATGTAAAGGAAAACGTGATTTGTCAGACCAGGCCACTTTCTTCCATTGCTCTGTGGTCCAATTCTGATGCTCATGTGTCCATTGTTGGTGCTGTTTGACTGTGAATATGGGCCAGAAGATGCTCGATTGGCTTGAGATCTAAAGAATTTGAAGGCCAAATCAACATCTCAAACTCGTGTTTCTCAAACCTTTCTTGAATTATTCAGACCAGGTCACCTTCTTCCATTGCCCGTGGTCCAGTTCTGATGCTCATGTGCTCATTGTAGGGCTTTTGGCTGTGGACACCAGTCAGCATGGTCAACCCAGACTGGTCTGTGGCTATGCAGCCCTATATGAAACAGACTGCAATGCACTGTATGTTCCGACACCTTTCTATCATGTTGTGCTATAGTTGCTATTGGAATTGGTCTGTATAGGCCGGCTTTCATTCCCCACGTGCATCAGTGAGCCTTGGCTGCCCATGGCCCTGTCTCTGGTTGGCTGGTTTTTCTTCCTTTTTGCTCAGTTCTGACCACTGCAGAAAGGGAACATCCCACAAGAGCTGCAGTTTTTTGCAGTTGGTCTTGACCCAACCTTCTAGCCATTACAGTTTCCCTCAAAAGTCACTCAAACCTTTACACCTGTCCATTTTTTTTTTCTGTTTTCAACTCCTCAACTTCAGGGACAACATGTTCACTTGCTGCCTAATTCATCCTACCCACTTTCAGGTATCAGGAGATAATCCGTGTTATTCACTTGATCTGTCGGTGGCTGGTCGGTGTATGTTCACAAGTATTCAAGAGTGTAGACAGCCAAATTACTGGCACAGCGCTCGTTTATTTTTCATTGCTTTTAATAAGCTTACTCAGGCATCATTTAACAGCTGCGGCATTTAATTTACAGCCGAGAAAGTGGAGATTTTGAAAGTAAACTTTCCTTGTGAAATATGTTGGTGACTGTAATTGCTCCTCCGCTAGCATTAATGCAGAATTCTTAAGTTGTTATTAAGGAAATCCGAAAATAAATGGCGAGCGCTAGAGTACTGGAGCTGCTTACACTAAAAAAGGGAGTGACAACACCCAAAAATATAAATAAATGAAAACAGTGCAGCGCATAAAATACTGTATATATAAATATGTGACTACCAAAATCCATAAATTAAATATTGTAAATAAACGTATACAAATGGTTCTCATTAACCCCTAGACGTCGAGCGCATGCAAATATGCGACCTCTTGGCGTCTGGGCCTCGACGCGAGCGGCCGCATATTTGCGTACCATTTGAAAATACATGTGTGCTGAGAGCGTGCACCCTGCGTGTTCCCAGCACATATGTCCATGACTCACGGAAAGGTCCCGATCTCCCCTTGGGATTGGGACCTTTTCCGATCATGTGACAGTGGTCACATGACCCTAAAGCCCCGCCTCCCGACTTCTGAAACTCTTAAAGGGTGCCGGCGCAAAGGGGTTAAAGTGCCACATGTAATAATATAAAAAAGTCCTTCCAGTGACCGTCCAATAAGAATGATGGTAAGATAATACCAAACCATGCTAATCCCAAAAGGTGCTCCTCTCCTGTGCAGGATCCTCCACCACCATGCACTCACCACAAGGCCAGTTGGTCGATAGCCTGCAATACAACAACCCGGGGACCTCCGTCTCTCACTCCTCCAAGACACTGATAGTCCAACCAGGAGCCTGAAGGAAAGTGCTCACTCCCGCTCACACTCCTACACGGTGTCATCAAAGGAGAGAAACCTTGCAGCGCATGTTAAGTGATTTCTTGGCCACTTTCTGCAGAGGGAAAGAGCCCACAGAAAGTGACCAAGAAATCACCCAACATGTTTCAAGGTTTCTCTCCTTTTATGACACCATGTATGAGCTGGAGTGAAAACTTCTCTTCAGTCTCCTGGTTGGTACTATCAGTATCTTGGAGGAGTGAGAGAGGGAGGTCCCTAGGCTTTTGTATTTCAGTTAGCCCTACCCTTCAGGCCCCTGGTTGTGCTTCCCTTCAGGCCCCTGGTTGTGCTTCCCTTCAGGCCCCTGGTTGGTACTATCAGTGTCTTGGAGGAGTGAGAGATGGAGGTCCCTGGGCTATTGTATTGCAGTGAGCCTTTCCCTTCAGGCCCCTGGTTGTGCTTTCCTTCAGGCCCCTGGTTGTGCTTCCCTTCAGGCCCCTGGTTGTGTTTCCCTTCAGGCCCCTGGTTGTGCTTCCCTTCGGGCCCCTGGTTGTGCTTCCCTTCGGGCCCCTGGTTGTGCTTCCCTTCGGGCCCCTGGTTGTGCTTCCCTTCGGGCCCCTGGTTGTGCTTCCCTTCGGGCCCCTGGTTGTGCTTCCCTTCGGGCCCCTGGTTGTGCTTCCCTTCGGGCCCCTGGTTGTGCTTCCCTTCGGGCCCCTGGTTGTGCTTCCCTTCGGGCCCCTGGTTGTGCTTCCCTTCGGGCCCCTGGTTGTGCTTCCCTTCGGGCCCCTGGTTGTGCTTCCCTTCAGGCCCCTGGTTGTGCTTCCCTTCAGGCTCCTGGTTGTACTATCAGTGTCTTGGAGGAGTGAGAGATGGAGGTCCCTGGGCTATTGTATTGCAGTGAGCCTTTCCCTTCAGGCCCCTGGTTGTGCTTCCCTTCAGGCTCCTGGTTGTACTATCAGTGTCTTGGAGGAGTGAGAGATGGAGGTCCCTGGGCTATTGTATTGCAGTGAGCCTTTCCCTTCAGGCCCCTGGTTGTGCTTCCCTTCAGGCTCCTGGTTGGTACTATCAGTGTCTTGGAGGAGTGATAGACTGAGGTCCTTGGGCTGTTGTATCGGGGCAGCACAGTGGCTAAATGGTTGGCACTTCCGCCTTTTAGTACTAGGGTCATCGATTCAAATCCCAACCACGGTGCCACCTGCCTGGAGTTTGCATATTCTCCCTGTGCCTGCGTGGGTTTCCTCCAGGTACTCAGATTTCCTCCCACACTCCAAAGATATGCTGGTAGGTTAATTGACTCCTGTCTAAAATTGTCCCTAGTATGTGTATGTATGAATGTAAGTTAGGGACCTTAGATTGTACACCCCTTGAGGGTTAGGGACTGATGTGAATGTACAATATATGTTTATATGTAAAGCACAGTGTAAATTGACGGTGCTATATGAAAAAACAAAAAGAGGGCTCAGCGGCCTACTGAATTATCGTAAAAATATTTATTGAATTGATAAAAAAAGTAGGTATCATACTCACAATGGACATCTAAAACATAGGCACATCACAATGATCAAAGGTGTTCAATCCATATCGCATCTGAGTCCACAACGATGGAACCCTGGATGACCAACTGGCTGACCTGTTTCAAGGACTCAAACTCTTCCTCAGAGCACCTTTTGGGTTTAGTACCATTATTCTTGGACTGTCACTGGAAGGACTTTTTGTTGTTGATAATATTATACAGGATTTATATAGCGCCAACAGTTTGCTCAGCGCTTTACAATATAACGGGACAGAATACAGCAACAATACAGTTCAATACAAGAGAGTTAGGAGGGCCCTAATCCTGGGAGCTTACAATCTAAGATTGCACATGACTTTAATATGTACTATTTGTATACTAATGTTGATTTACAATATTTTTTTTAGCGCTGTTTGTGTACTTTTTTTAGTTGCTGTTTATAGATTTTTTTTGTTATTTAAAACAGCAGCTTGGTTTAACCACCTCCCGTCTGGCCGTTGTATATCAATGGCCGGACGGTGGCAGTGCAGGGGCGGGTGGCTGTTTATAAACGGCCTCCCCACCCCCTGCTTTTGCGTGCTCCCTGAGAGCGCGCAGCACCGCGGTCCAGTGCCCGCTGTGTCCTCCGGACACAGTGGAACACCGATCGTTGGACGGGACCTCTGTGTGAGGTCCCGATCATGTGATCACTGATTAGCCAATCACTTCTGGCATTGCTTACTACGTGTGAAATCTGTGAATGATCACAGAGGTCACATGGTACAAGGCTATTAACAACAGCCTTGTACCATGTGACAAGCTGTGACCAATCACAGCTCTCAGTAGTTCTCAATGGCTGCAAGAATGCAGCCAGAGAGAAGGAGAAATGATTGATTTTACAGCCTTTATGGGTGTAATAGCAATCCGTGTAAAAAAAAAAATAATAAAAAATCTTCATCACCCTCCACAAGTAGTAGTGTAACCATGGTGAAACTTTACTGCTAGGGTGACAGTATGTTAAAAAAATATATATATATATATATATATATATATATATATATATTTTCTAAAAATGTAAAAAAAATTGTTAAAATTTATGATTTTTGGTTATAAACTAATTTTGGGTTATTTGTTTTTTTGTTTTTTTTTTACTAAAAAGATAACGGAATACATTTTGGCCAAGATTTATGATGAAATATTTATTTGCAAAATTTTATAAGAAAAACACTTTTTTTTTTTTTTTTTTTCAAAATGTTTGCACTTTTTCATTTTACATAGCAAAAAAAAAATAAAAATCCCAGTGGTGAATAAATACCACCAAAATAAAGCTTTATCTGTCTAAAAAAAAATACTAAAAAATTCATATGGGTACAGTGTTGCATGACCGCGCAATTGTCATTCAAGGTGTGATAGTGCTGAAAGCTGAAAATTGGCCTGGACAGGAAGGGGGTGAAAGTGTCCGAACTTGAAGTGGTTAAATATTTAATTACTGGTTTAATCATTTTTTAATTTTATTTTCGTATACCAATATTTTTACCGTTTCTTGAGCACGGGGATGTAGGCTGGTTTCATCCTATATATTTTTAATATTTTATTGATTGATTTTTGGTAGTCCCATATTTACATATATTTTATGTACCACCTGGTTTTAATGTATTATTATACAGGATTTATATAGGATGTGCATGAGACATCGGCTTCAGTCAGGGGCGGACTGACCATTTGGAAACTCGGGCACCGCCTGAGGGCCCGGGGTCAGTAGGGGGCCCCATGAGATGCCCCTGGACCTTTTTCATAGGCTTTTTTGAGTTTGGGTAAGGACGCAGGGGCCCCATGATCCCCTATTGCCCGGGGGGCCCCATGATCCCCTATTGCCCGGGGGGCCCCATGATCCCCTATTGCCCGGGGGGCCCCATGATCCCCTATTGCCCGGGGGGCCCCATGATCCCCTATTGCCCGGGGGGCCCCATGATCCCCTATTGCCCGGGGGGCCCCATGATCCCCTATTGCCCGGGGGCCCCATGAGTTGTCAGGCTGCCCCTGGCTTCAGTGCATTAATGACGGATAGACCACGACTCGTCTAGTTTTTGCTCCTATATACAGTTTAGCTCTGTGATTTTCTAATACACATCAGAATAATGTCATCTTTTGTATTCCCACAGGAACAGTGACCGGCTAGGAAATGGAGTGCTGTACGCATCAGTGAATCCCGAGTACTTCAGTGCAGCAGAAAGTAAGTAGCTGCTGCCGTCATTTATGTAACTTGTGTTGTTCAGTTGCTGGCGCTGACTTTGTACCCAGAGCTATAGAAGAACGATTGTGGATCTCCAGATCATTCCTGACACCGTTTGACGTAGACATAACCAGGGGCGGACTGACCATTTGGAAACTTGGGCACTGCCCGAGGGCCCGGGGTCAGTAGGGGGCCCCATGAGATGCCCCTGGTACCTTTTTCATAGGCTTTTTTGAGTTTGGGCAAGGACACAGGGGCCCCATGATCCCCTATTGCCTGGGGGCCCCATGAGTTGTCAGTCCGCCCCTGGACATAGGTTGCTTCAGCTGATTTGGTTTGTTAGTTGCCAGATTGGAAATTCCAAAGCTTTGTTTTACTAGCTGAACAAGTTTTGGCACGATCCATCCCGATCACGTTGGTCATGAACCGGGGCAAAAAGAATATTCGTCTTCTGCCGAGACCGCAGTAGGTTCTAGTTCATAGCCTCATAACCTTCAATACCCCAGGTATGGTGAACAGTCTAACGGCACTATGCAATGGGAAAGAACTCCCATCCGTTCATCTTCTACATCAGGGGTCGCCAAACTTTGTAAACAAAGGGCCAGTTTACTATCCTTCAGACTTAGAAGGGGCCAGACTGTGGCCATTTGGAGTAGAAAAGTCAATGGGAAAAAAACAATTCCCCATCATTGGTGTCAGTGAGGGGAATAGCGCCCCATCATTGGTGTCAGTGAGGAGAATAGCGCCCCATCATTGGTGTCAGTGAGGGGAATAGCGCCCCATCATTGGTTTCAGTGGGGGGAATAGCGCCCCATCTTTGGTTTCAGTGGGGGGAATAGCGCCCCATCTTTGGTGTCAGTGAGGGGAATAGTGCCCCATTATTGGAATAGCGCCCCATCTTTGGTGTCAGTGGGAGGAATAGCGCCCCATCATTGGTGTCAGTGGGAGGAATAGCGCCCCATCATTGATGTCAGTGGGAGTAAGATTACCCATTAGTGTCAATGGGAGGAATAGCACCCCATCATTTGTCAGTGGGAGGAATAGCGCCCCATCATTGGTGTCGGTAAAATAGTGCCTCATCTTTGGTGTCAGTGGGAGGAATAGCACACCACCATTAGTGTCAATGGGAGGAATAGCGCCCCGTCATTGGTGTAAGTGGAATAGTTCCTCATCTTTTGGTGTCAGTGGGAGGAATAGTACCCCATCATTGGTGTCAGTGGGAGGATTAGTGCCCCATCATTAATGTCCGTGGAATAGTGCCACATCCTTGGTGTCTGTGGGGAAAAATAGCACCCCATCATTGGTGTCAGTGAGGGGAATAGCGCCCCATCATTGGTGTCAGGGAAATAGCGCCCCATCATTGGTTTCAGTGGGGGGACTAGCACCCCATCATTGGTGTCAGTGAGGGGACTAGCACCCCATCATTGGTGTCAGTGAGGGGACTAGCACCCCATCTTTGGTGTCAGTGAGGGGAATAGCGCGCCATCATTGGAGTAGCGCCCCATCTTTGGTGTCAGTGGGAGGAATAGCGCCCCATCATTGGTGTCAGTGGAATAGTGCCTCATCTTTCCTGTCAATGGGAGGAATAGCACCCCATCATTGGTGTCAGTGGGAGGAATTGCACCCCATCATTTGTCAGTGGGAGGAATAGTGCCCCCTCATTGGTGTCGGTGAAATAGTGCCTCATCTTTTGGTGTCAGTGGGAGAAATAGCACACCACCATTAGTGTCAATGGGAGGAATAGCGCCCCCTCATTGGTGTAAGTGGAATAGTTCCTCATCTTTGGTGTCAGTGGGAGGATTAGTGCCCCATCATTAATGTCAGTGGAATAGTGCCACATCCTTGGTGTCAATGGGAGGAATTGTGCCCCATTATTGGTGTCATTAGGCCCCTTTGTTGTCATTGTGAGGAATTCTGCCCCTTCATTGGTGTCAGTGGGTAGGATTATGTCCCATTGTTGGTATCAGTGGCTGAAAATGCTGCCCAAAGGGCCAGATAAAAGCAAGCAAAGGGCCGCATCTGGCCCTCGGACCACAGCTTGGAGACCACTGTTCTAGATAGTAAATCTGACTGATTTGAATACTGTAGGGGCCGCAGGGGAATGCTGCTACATGTTAGGAATTTTAATTTGCTATGCTGTAAACCTTATCAGGGAAGAAGAAATCCAAATACTAAATGAAAGAATTCCAGGTATGGATATTTTCCAGTTACGTTGGTCCAGCTTGGACCTTAGCTATGCATATACCCAACCTGTGGGATCTCTGTAGGCTGAAAGTCGCTCTATAGACACCACTAATACAACGATCTCCCCGAACGCTCAGGTCCCATGCCAAGCCACTGCCCTGCTGCCTTCTGAAATCAGGAGCTTGGCTGCTGGGCACGGGCACCATTTAGAGATGGCTGTGCATTTCCTCAAGGAATACAAAGCATTCTCAGATTAAAGGATGTGTGAATCGTGACCATCGCCGCCCTATTTCTCCAAGTTGTCTGATCAGAGAACTGTTTACATTCATTGAGAAAACCCCCCAAAAAATCTCTGAATGGCACCCGTGCCGATCAGTCAACCTCCTGTGTTCACAATGCAGCATTTCTGGCTGCAACCACGTTGAGTTAGGGGGCTAATGATTCATGTAGCATTGACTTCCTGAAATCCATCTGCCCTTAGCTCAGGCATGCAGGCAGGAGGGTGTGCTTAGCTGAGAAAGCCCCTCCTGAAGAGTCCTGGAATGTATAACATTATTAGCCTAGGCCAGAAACCAGGAAATAACTAAAGAAATGTAAAAAAACAAGTAAATATGATATACTTTGCTATCTATTTACTAATGCTAGCTGCAGAAGGATTAACAATAGTCCATGTTGATTGAGAGCATGGGTGGACTGACAACTCATGGGGCCCCCGGGCAATAGGGATCATGGGGGCCCCTATGTCCTTGCCCACACTCAAAGCACACCCAAAAAATCCTATTAATAAGGAAATGGGCATTTCATGGGGCCCCCTACTGACCCCGGGCCCTCGGGCAGTGCTCGAATGGTCAGTCCGCCCCTGCTTGAGAGTGAAGTTCTGCTTTAGCTACACCTTGGTCTTTTCAGTTTAGTTTGCATACCCATACCTTCATCAAGTAAGAAAACACATCACATCTCTAAAATGTACAATGTGTGTTTGGCGTTTTGAGTTGCACGTTATTTGAATAATTATGGGATATCTTTTTAAAACGAAGTAGGTGCCATTTGCATGTGGTCTCGGTGCGGTTACTGTGTGTCAGATACGACACGTGGGAATTGTACTGTTCTTGATGTACAAAGTCATGCTTGCTCTAAAGAATGGCTCTTTGTAAATACTAGAGAGATCTGTGTTGGTTACACCAGTCATCCTAGAGGAATTATCCCAAATTCTAACTGTGGAGTTGGCCCCGCCAGCATCACAAGTCTCAGATAAAGTGGAGCTCCACCCAAAAGGGGAAGTTTCGCTTTAATGCTTTGTCCCCCGCTCACCATTAAGGGTTGGCACCTTTGGGGAACGGGTACCCGAATTTGACAGGTACCCACCACCCAGGCGAGCGGAAGTTGTGTGTCCCCCTCCCCGTAGTCTTCTGGGACACGACAGGTTCCAGAAGACTACGGGGCCATTTACAAAGCGTAGCGTTTTCCACGCCGCAAGCTGTCACAGCCGGCTGCCCACATTGAAGATGCCGGCGTCAGGGAGAGAAGATGGCCGGTGAAACCAGCCATGGTGAGGACGCCGCTGGACCGAGGGACAGGTAAATGGATGTATTTTAAAAGTCAGCAGCTACAGTTTTTGTAGCTGATGACTTATTTTTTTTTCAGCTGGAACGCCTCTTTAAAGTGTTCCTAAACCCCATATCTGGTCTCCCCGGACCCCGCCTTCGCTGTATCCGCTCTCCCCGGACCCCGCCTTCGCTGTATCCGCTCTCCCCGGACCCCGCCTTCGCTGTATCCGCTCTCCCCGGACCCCGCCTTCGCTGTATCCGCTCTCCCCGGACCCCGCCTTCGCTGTATCCGCTCTCCCCGGACCCCGCCTTCGCTGTATCCGCTCTCCCCGGACCCCGCCTTCGCTGTATCCGCTCTCCCCGGACCCCGCCTTCGCTGTATCCGCTCTCCCCGGACCCCGCCTTCGCTGTATCCGCTCTCCCCGGACCCCGCCTTCGCTGTATCCGCTCTCCCCGGACCCCGCCTTCGCTGTATCCGCTCTCCCCGGACCCCGCCTTCGCTGTATCCGCTCTCCCCGGACCCCGCCTTCGCTGTATCCGCTCTCCCCGGACCCCGCCTTCGCTGTATCCGCTCTCCCCGGACCCCGCCTTCGCTGTATCCGCTCTCCCCGGACCCCGCCTTCGCTGTATCCGCTCTCCCCGGACCCCGCCTTCGCTGTATCCGCTCTCCCCGGACCCCGCCTTCGCTGTATCCGCTCTCCCCGGACCCCGCCTTCGCTGTATCCGCTCTCCCCGGACCCCGCCTTCGCTGTATCCGCTCTCCCCGGACCCCGCCTTCGCTGTATCCGCTCTCCCCGGACCCCGCCTTCGCTGTATCCGCTCTCCCCGGACCCCGCCTTCGCTGTATCCGCTCTCCCCGGACCCCGCCTTCGCTGTATCCGCTCTCCCCGGACCCCGCCTTCGCTGTATCCGCTCTCCCCGGACCCCGCCTTCGCTGTATCCGCTCTCCCCGGACCCCGCCTTCGCTGTATCCGCTCTCCCCGGACCCCGCCTTCGCTGTATCCGCTCTCCCCGGACCCCGCCTTCGCTGTATCCGCTCTCCCCGGACCCCGCCTTCGCTGTATCCGCTCTCCCCGGACCCCGCCTTCGCTGTATCCGCTCTCCCCGGACCCCGCCTTCGCTGTATCCGCTCTCCCCGGACCCCGCCTTCGCTGTATCCGCTCTCCCCGGACCCCGCCTTCGCTGTATCCGCTCTCCCCGGACCCCGCCTTCGCTGTATCCGCTCTCCCCGGACCCCGCCTTCGCTGTATCCGCTCTCCCCGGACCCCGCCTTCGCTGTATCCGCTCTCCCCGGACCCCGCCTTCGCTGTATCCGCTCTCCCCGGACCCCGCCTTCGCTGTATCCGCTCTCCCCGGACCCCGCCTTCGCTGTATCCGCTCTCCCCGGACCCCGCCTTCGCTGTATCCGCTCTCCCCGGACCCCGCCTTCGCTGTATCCGCTCTCCCCGGACCCCGCCTTCGCTGTATCCGCTCTCCCCGGACCCCGCCTTCGCTGTATCCGCTCTCCCCGGACCCCGCCTTCGCTGTATCCGCTCTCCCCGGACCCCGCCTTCGCTGTATCCGCTCTCCCCGGACCCCGCCTTCGCTGTATCCGCTCTCCCCGGACCCCGCCTTCGCTGTATCCGCTCTCCCCGGACCCCGCCTTCGCTGTATCCGCTCTCCCCGGACCCCGCCTTCGCTGTATCCGCTCTCCCCGGACCCCGCCTTCGCTGTATCCGCTCTCCCCGGACCCCGCCTTCGCTGTATCCGCTCTCCCCGGACCCCGCCTTCGCTGTATCCGCTCTCCCCGGACCCCGCCTTCGCTGTATCTGGTCTCCCACAGTACACACGACATGGAAAGGGTGCATTGTCATGTCTTGCATTTTTATTCTGCCTAGCTAAAAAAAAAGAAAAGCAAAAAAGACAAATCGCTGCAAAAAACGTGTAGAAAACCACAAAACAAACTGCGAAAAGCACTGCGAAACGGACAAAAAGCAAACTACATAGGTGTTAACGAAGCCTAAGGGCAGATGATTCATGTAGCAGTTACATCCCAGGATCCAACTGCCCTTAGCTCAGGCATTGCAGACTAGAGGGTTAGCGTAGCTGAGCAGGCCCCTCCTCCCTTTTAAAGATTCCTGGGATGTATGACATCATCTGCCTAGGCTGGAAACCAGGAAATAACTAAAGAAATGTAAAAGCAAACGTTTAAAACAAGTAAATATAATGCGCTTTTCTATCTACTAATGCTAGCAGCATAAGGAATGAAAATAGTCGGTGTTGAGCGACGTTTCAATTGAAGCTGCAAAGGCAAGCGGCCCACGGCAGTGCGCACAAATTTTACCCCACGTTGCGTTCGATGGGCAGTACCACCTGCTAAATGCTCCTCCATCGCAGATCGCTCCTCCGAAGAGCAGCGAATTGCCATCTGTAGGCACAGGCAGCTTCATTTGACGGGCTTGCTTTATTGCAGTGATCTCCCTAACAGGTAAATGTTCTACGTTTTCATTTCTGCAAATCAGATACTGAAATAAATCTGAAAGCTGACTACTCGTTTACGGGAAATTATCTGCCATCATGTACAGACCTTCGCCAGCGCTTTCACTGAGATTTTACAAATCTGTATTTAACTCATGTGCGGTCTCACCTAGAGGCATGTCGTTAAAATGCCATCCATATCATTTTCCTGACAATTTATAATTTTGTCTCCGTTCTGCCAGCATCTGTCTCATACAGTGTCTAGGCCGCTCTTTGTGCGGAATGACAATTTACGTTCTTTTCTCCAAAATGCTTACTCTGACACCCAGATGAGGGGGATTTATAATGGCAGATTTGAGCTTTTTAAAATTCTTGGAGTCATTTAAAGCCGTCTATTTGGGTAGAGTGGAGCAGAAGGAGCGATGTTACTTGGCGGTTGTAGAACTTTGTTACTTCTGCCTCTAAGGTGGATTTATTTGCAAACGTGCTTTTTAAATTTACAGGAAAGAAAATCTGGGGGGTTGGAGTGCGGCGGGGCACCTTGCACTCCGGTAGCTTGAATGTATAGAACAATTTGTAGAGGCACAATGTACACTGAATGGTATTGAGCTGCTTTCAGCTGGGGGTTGCTGTGCTCTGCGTATTGCTCACCTCTTGGATAGAAATACTGCTGGTTGTTGCAGGAATCCCGTATACCAGAGGCCTCCAAACGTTTCAGTATGAGTTGGCTCTTACATCCAGCAGAGCCTACCAGAATACTCACTTTCAGGAGTACCCATCAGAGTCCCCCCCCCCCCCCCTTAGGTCCAGGCGGGGCCCTATCAGAGTTACCCCCCTTAGATCCAGGAAGCCCCATCGGAGCTCCCCCCCTTAAATCCAGGAGGGGCCCCATCGGAGTTCCCCTCCTTAGATCCAGGAGGGGCCCCATCGGAGTTGTCCCCTTTAGATCCAGGAGGACCCCATCGGAGTCCACCCCCCCCTTAGATCCAGACGGGGCCCTATCGGAGTTTCCCCCCTTAGATCCAGACAGGGCCTTATCGGAGTTCCCCCCCTTAGATCCAGGCAGGGCCCTATCGGAGTTCCCCCCCCTTAGATCCAGGCAGGGCCCTATCGGAGTTCCCCCCCTTAGATCCAGGAGGGGCCTCATCGGAGTTCCCCCCCTTAGATCCAGGCGGGGCCCTATCGGAGTTCGCCCCCTTAGATCAAGGCGGGGCCCTATCGGAGTTCGCCCCCTTAGATCAAGGCGGGGCCCTATCGGAGTTTCCCTCCCTTAGATCCAGGTGGGGCCCTATCGGAGTTCCCCCCCCTTATATCCAGGCGGGGCCCCATCGGAGTTCCCCCCCTTAGATCCAGAAGGGGCCCCATCAGAGTTCTCCCCCTGAGATCCAGGAGGGACCCCATCAGCGTCCCGTCCCGTCCCCCTTAGATCCAGGCGGGGCCCTATCGGAGTTCCCCCCTTAGATCCAGGTGGGGCCCTATCGGAGTTCCCCCCTTAGATCCAGGCGGGGCCCTATCGGAGTTCCCCCCTTAGATCCAGGCGGGGCCCTATCGGAGTTCCCCCCTTAGATCCAGGCGGGGCCCTATCGGAGTTCCCCCCTTAGATCCAGGCGGGGCCCTATCGGAGTTCCCCCCCTTAGATCCAGGCGGGGCCCTATCGGAGTTCCCCCCCTTAGATCCTGGAGGGGCCCCATCGGAGTTCCCCCCCTTAGATCCTGGAGGGGCCCCATCGGAGTTCCCCCCCTTAGATCCTGGAGGGGCCCCATCTGAGTTCCCCCCCTTAGATCCTGGAGGGGCCCCATCTGAGTTCCCCCCCTTAGATCCTGGAGGGGCCCCATCGGAGTTCCCCCCTTAGATCCTGGAGGGGCCCCATCGGAGTTCCCCCCTTAGATCCTGGAGGGGCCCCATCGGAGTTCCCCCCTTAGGATCCTGGAGGGGCCCCATCGGAGTTCCCCCCTTAGATTCAGGATGGGCCACCCATCGGAGTTCCCCCCTTAGATTCAGGAGGGGTACCCATCAGAGTTCCCCCCTTAGATCCAGGAGGGCCCCCATCGAAGTTCCCTTCCTTAGATCCAGGAGGTGCCCCATCGGAGTTCCCCCCCTTAGATCCAGGTGGGGCCCCATCGGAGCCCCCCCCCGTAGATCCAGGGGGTGCCCCATCGGAGTTCCCCCCCCTAGATCCAGGGGATGCCCCATCGGAGTTCCCCCCCTAGATCCAGGGGGTGCCCCATTGGAGTTCCCCCCTAGATCCAGGGGGTGCACCATCGGAGTTCCCCCCCCTTAGATCTAGGGGGGCCCCATCGGCGTTCCCCTTCCTTAGATCTAGGGGGGCCCCATCGGAGTTCCCCTTCCTTAGATCTAGGGGGGCCCCATCGGAGTTTCCCTTCCTTAGATCTAGGGGGGCCCCATCGGAGTTCCCCTTCCTTAGATCCAGGGGGAGCCCCATCGAAGTTCCCCCCCTTAGATCCAGGTGGGGTCCCATTGGAGTCCCCCCCCCTTAGGTTTAGGAGGGGCCCCATCGGAGTTTCCCCCACCCCTTAGATCCAGGAAGGGCCCCATTGGAGTTCCCCCCCTTAGATCCAGGAGGGGCCCCATCGGAGTTCCCCCCCCCCTTTGACCCAGGAGGGGCCCCATCGGAGTTCCCCCCCCCCTTAGACCCAGGAGGGGCCCCATCGGAGTTCCCCCCCCTTAGACCCAGAAGGGGCCCCATCGGAGTTTCCCCCCCCCCTAGACCCAGGAGGGGCCCCATCGGAGTTCCCCCCCCCCCCCCTAGACCCAGGAGGGGCCCCATCGGAGTCCCCCCCCCCCCCCCCCTAGACCCAGGAGGGGCCCCATCGGAGTTTCCCCCCCTTAGATCCAGGAGGGGTCCCATCGGAGTTCCCCTCCACCCCCCTTAGATCCAGGAGGGGCTTATGGGGAGTCGTCGTCCCCTTTAGATCCAAGAAGTCTTGTCAGACCCTCCCCTTAGATCCAAGGATGTCCATTAGGGGAACTGGGGGGCAGTGGATACTCCGGTCTCCATGTTGCAAAACACAGACCACTGCCAGCCAGTTGTATTTTCACGGACAGTTGCTGAGGGATGGATACATTTCTGCAGCAGGTCGGATGTGGCCCACAGCCCATAATGTGGAGACCCCTATCTTACACCATAGGTAGAGTCTTGACTGATTGGGGTCCTTTCACACCGGCTTTCTGATTGAAAGCTTCATGCAAGTCTATGGGAAAGTGGATTCAAACAGACATGCACCTGTTTTCATCCATTTTACCTCTGAGTCTCTCCAGGAAAAAGAAATGGGAACACTCTTCTGTTTTTCTGGACTTTATTGTGACTGATCTGAGGAAATTTAATGTAGCTGGATGCAAGTCCATTTTTATCTGGTCACCCATAGATCCAACATGGATCTGCAAAGGTCCAGTTCCAAAATGCAGGAAAGAAAGAAACAACTGAACGGGCACACCTATTCTGTTCCAATTCAGCAGGGTATCTGTTAATGGTTCAAATCCAATAGAAAACTTATTTAAGGAGTCCAAATGGACATACGCCAACTTACTATGTTATAGTGTGGTCTCAATGGTCCAATTGACTTCCACTATACAAACTGCTCATGGTTTCCATCTGAATGGACCGAATGCTGCCTATGTGAAAGGACCCTTATTCTGTATAAAAAGTTCAGCATGTCTCTTTTACTAATTCCAGGGAAACCTTTGAAACCCAATGTTCCGTATTGTTTGTCAAGCTAGTGAGGTTAATAAGCAGCTCACAAAGGATGGACTCCACAGAGTCTGATGCTTTTAATAAGTGAGCCACTCCTTCTGGAGGAATTTGTGGTAGCACACAGCAGAAGGTAACTCCAGATGCACCGAGACCCTGGAGCTGTCTCCATAAAAGAAAAATCTTTTCACATTCATATTAATTACCCAACCAGCACATTCTGAAAGCTTGTTGTTCTTTCCCCTGTTTATCCCGTAATTACTTTCCACCTGGGTTCTGGTTTTCCTGAGCCTCAGGGAGATTTAATCTCTTGAAGAATTTACTCTTCTCCTTCTGTGTCATATCTCCTTAAATCTTCAGGGTTTGGATGGGTCAGCATCGCCAATTTACTTCCATCCATCCATCTCTTCCCACAGATCAGTTTATTTTTTTTTACCTGCTACTGTATATCTCCTGCTGTTCCTATACATTACTTTAGATTAAACTGTGTGCTTTTTAGGATATCACAGCTTCCCAAAGTAAATATTTTGTTGTTTTTAAAATGGCTTCCTGCTTACATACTGCAGTTGTTACTCCTATAGGCATCTGCAAAACTTGTGTTTAAAGGTGAACTCCGGGGAAAGTAAAAATGGTCCTTGAAGCACAGATAAGGGGGCACTATTCATCTTGCTAATACCAATAATTGGGCACTTTTCCTCCCACTGACACCAATGATAGGGGACTATTCCTCCCACTGACACCAGTGATGAGGCATTATTCCTCCCACTGACACCACTGATTGGGGCACTAGTCCTCTCGCTGATACCAATGATGGGGCACTATTCCTCCCACTGACACCACTGATTGGGGCACTATTCCTCTCACTGACACCACTGTTTGGGGCACTATTTCCCACTGATTGGGGCACTATTCCTTTCGCTGAAACCAATGATGGGGCACTATAGCTCCCACTGATTGGGGCACTATTTCCTCACGCTGATATCAATGATGGGGCACTATTTCTCCCACTGACACCACTGATTGGGGCACTATTCCTCCCACTGACACCACTAATTGGGGCACTATTCCTCTCGCTGACACAGGTGATGGGGCACTATTCCTCTAGCTGACACCAGTGATGGGGCACTATTCCTCTCGCTGACACCAGTGATGGGGCACTATTCCTCTCACTGACACCAGTGATGGGGCACTATTCCTCCCACTAATTCCATTGACAGGGCACTATTCCTCCCGCTAACACCACTGATTGGGGCATTATTCCTCCCACTGACACCACTGATTGGGGCACTATTCCTCCCACTGACACCACTGATTGGGGCACTATTCCTCCCACGAATTCCAATGATGGGGCACTATTCCTCCTCCCACTGCCCACAGTGTTACATAATTTTTTTACCCCCAATGACCACTTAGCCTGAGGCATTGTTGATGGTGGGGCATTTTTTTCTACTCCCACTCGTCACTGTCCAATATTCCTCCCTCAAAGTCTAAAAAACAGTAAATGGCCCATTGTTTAGAAAATTTGGAGACCTCTGGGTTAAATGCTCTTTTAGGTCTAGGGCGGGGGTCCTCAAATAAGGGGCCAGTTTACTGTCCTTCAGTCTTTAGGCAGGGTCAGACTGTTGACAGTTGGAGTAGAAGATGCCCCACCATTGGTTTTAGTGGGAGGAATAGTACCCCATTGTTGGTATCCGTGAAAGCAATAATGCACATCATTGGTGTCGGTTGGAGAAATAGTTTCCAGAGCACCAGATAAGGCAAGCAAAGGGACGCAGTTTTGCAGACCAACTTGTATAGGGGAACAAGAAAAGTGCTTTTACTTGCTCCTCAGCTCCCACCGGCTCCCCCTGTGCTGCAAAACATCCTTTCCTCTGTGCTCTGGCAGTTGTAGGTCCTCTTGGCATCTTCAAGTCCAGTGCAGGGTCCAATGCCCTGCATTGGATGTGAGTATTCCGAGGAACAGTCCACTGCTGAAGCGTAGGGGAGCCCTAGTCACTTCAGAGGATCTGGTAAGTAAAACTGCTTTTCCCCTCCCCTGGAGTTAAATGACCATTTAACTTGCTGTTCCAGGGTAGCCCCAATGCAAGGGATCGTTTTTAAATTTCTTTGAGTTGGGTTTAGTTCTGTATTTCTCAGACATGTTCATCTTGAGTAATCAACTGATTCAGCACCTATAAGGAATCTAGGAAGAAGGGATCTACTAGCCCTTTTGTCTGCCTGCCAGAGACCTATATATACAGACATCATGGCTTTAACTTTTTGTAGCCAGTGATGCTGGTGCACCATCATATCTTAAAGGTACAGTACAGGACACAGGCTGAGAACTCCTAGATCCTGGGTTATAGGTGGGTACCTTCAGGTGATTGGACACTTGCAAGTTTTTAAGGCAGTGCCTCCTGGGCATCCGCCCCTCTAACCCCACCCTACTCTGTGAGTCCTTGGTATCCGCCCCTCTAACCCCACCCTACTCTGTGAGTCCTTGGCATCTGCCCCTCTAACCCCACCCTACTCTGTGAGTCCTTGGTATCCGCTCTCTAACCCCACCCTACTCTGTGAGTCCTTGGCATCCGCCCCTCTAACCCCACCCTACTCTGTGAGTCCTTGGCATCCGCCCCTCTAACCCCACCCTACTCTGTGAGTCCTTGGCATCCGCCCCTCTAACCCCACCCTACTCTGTGAGTCCTTGGTATTTTGCTAGTGTCCTGAGAAGGGCGGACCTCGTCTTTCAAGGAGAAATCGCTCTTATTATTTTATCTTTGGATTCTTCGATCAACTCTTCAGTGTAGTCAAGTTAATTTTCTGGAAAGTCTGTTCTGGTCTGCAACACCTTTTGATTGAATGGCATTATTTTCTTTGCAGTGATGATAATCAGCCAGTAACTGTGTCAGCTGATTAGCTATCTGCTCTTGGCTAATATTGGTGGATATGGCTCAGGGCACATTCTCAGTTTTTGATATCATTTTATCAACCTCTGTGTGTTCCTGCAAGCTTCAGAAAGATGTTTTACAATAAATATAGTGTTAGGCAAGCCAGAGATTGTGATTTTTTTTTTTTTTTTTTTTTCTTTCGGGTTGCAGGAAATAAAATTGCTCAATTCCCCCATCAACACAGACTGTTGGCTGGGGTATCCCTCCAGCTGAGCCATTGTGTTCTGGCAGGTGGGACGCGGGGAGCCGTCACTGCCGGGAAAACACTGATAATTGCTAGCTAGCCACTGGCGATAATTGCATGCTAGGAATCGGACATGCTGGTTGTACCCAAGTCGATCCATCAATTGACATTGCCGATACAGGATTCGAAGCTCAGCCAGTCCCTGCTGAACCAGCCGAAATTCAAACCATCTGTGGCAGGCTTTAAAGGATACTTTCACCACTCATACTGTTTCTTTGATTTAATGCGATCAATGTTTTAAACATAAATAACCAGCGCCAAATTTAGACAAAATAAATTAAATAAATAAATGCTGCTGCTCATCAGTGCGAACCCACACCAGAAAATACTTAAACCATAAAAACAGCGCAAAAAAATATAATATAAAAAATACTGTGTATCACTCCAAAATATTATAATAAAATTAAATATATATATGAAATTAAAAGTCCCACTCTAAATAGGTGAAAAATTAATAAAGTCTCTGAAAATCCTTTTTCCAAAGAAGTGACCCATGCTTCCACCAAAAATAGTGCTCAAACAATATATACCGCACTCACCAGATACTGGTGAAAAAAACGCCTTTAGGGTTTTTATTATTATTATTATTATATTATTATTATTATACAGGATTTATATAGCGCCAACAGTTTGCTCAGCGCTTTACAATATAACGGGAGACAATACAGCAACAATACAGTTCAATACAAGAGGGATAGGAGGGCCCTGCTTCTTGGAGCTTACAATTATATGGGATATTACTAACTGGGTCTAGGATCCCATAAAAACCCTTAAGGCGTTTTTTTCACCAGTATCTGGTGAGTGCGGTATATATTGTTTGATCAATGTTTTGTCACCCACCACAGTTCATGCGTGTGATATATTACTGCCCTTAACTTACAAGTCTTTCAATACGCATGATACCAGTAACCAATGTATTTCTTTATTGTTTTTTTTATTTTAATAAAAATCTATTGAAAGTGAAAGGATAAGTAAACCTTTTGCAACATGTTAAATGTTGAGGGTGTAACATGTTACGATTGGACCGACCCCCGCACTCCCCCTGATCCCCGATGTAACATCTAGTGGGGGATCTTCTGCCTTTATCTGTCACAATTTAATAAAAAAAAACAAAAAACACTTTGCTTGCCCAGTTGCATCCCTCATTCGCAGTATTCTGTGAATGGGAAAACTACAAGTCCCAGCAGACTTTGCGGGTGTCGGATTGTAGTTTTCAATTAACCACCATGGCGCTCCACAGCACCATGATAGTTCATTGAACCTTCCTGTCAGTACCTGCTTCTACGTACAGGATGTACAAGCAAGCAGATATACTGACAGGTCAGGGGGAGCCCAACATGGCACCAGCCATCTGCTGATCGCTGGTGCGATGCTTTAGAGGCTTCACAAACAAAAAATAACAAACGTACATTTTACCGTATTTTTCGCTCCATAAGACGCACCGAGGTTTTAGAGAAGAAAAATAAGAAACAAAATATTCTGAACCAATGGACTGCAGACACAGTACAGGGGATGACCAGAGACTGCGGACACAGTACAGGAGATGACCAGAGACTGCGGACACAGTACAGGAGATGATCAGAGACTGCGGACATAGTACAGGAGATGACCAGAGACTGCGGACACAGTACAGGGGATGACCAGAGACTGCGGACACAGTACAGGAGATGACCAGAGACTGCGGACACAGTACAGGGGATGACCAGAGACTGCGGACACAGTACAGGGGATGACCAGAGACTGCGGACACAGTACAGGGGATGACCAGAGACTGCGGACACAGTGCAGGGGATGACCAGAGACTGCGGACACAGTACAGGGGATGACCAGAGACTGCGGACACAGTACAGGGGATGACCAGAGACTGCGGACACAGTACAGGGGATGACCAGAGACTGCGGACACAGTACAGGGGATGACCAGAGACTGCGGACACAGTACAGGGGATGACCAGAGACTGCGGACATAGTACAGGGGATGACCAGAGACTGCGGACACAGTACAGGGGATGACCAGAGACTGCGGACACAGTACAGGGGATGACCAGAGACTGCGGACACAGTACAGGGGATGACCAGAGACTGCGGACATAGTACAGGGGATGACCAGAGACTGCGGACATAGTACAGGGAATGGCCAGAGACTGCGGACATAGTACAGAAGACCAGAGACTGCGGACCTTTGGGGAGGGAGGGGGGTACCTGAATTTGACAGGTACCTGCTCCCACTTCCGCAGAGTTGTCCTTTCTTCTTTTCCCGCGGCGGCTTCTGTGACAGCCGGGTGCCCACTGCGCATGCGCGAGAATCGCTGCGCTTTGTGAATGGCCCGGAGCCTTCTAGGACCTGCCATGTGTCCCAGAAGACACCGGACCATTCACAAAGCGCGGCGCTTCTCGCGCATGCGCAGTGTGCACCCGGCTGTCACAGAAGCCGCCGCGGGAAGACTGCAGTGCTGGAGCGAGGAACAGGTAAGGTCCTGCGGGAGAGAAGAACTGAGCGGCCGGCCCGATATTCTGACATGGCGGCGGCAGAAATACCGGACCGGCCGCTTTACATTCGCTCCATAAGACGCACTGACATTTTCCCCCTTTTTTGGGGGGGGAAAAGTACGTCTTATGGAGTGAAAAATACGGTATTTACCTGCAAAAAAAGTGCATTTATTATTTTTTTGTTAAAAGGTGAACTTATCCTTTTTAAGCTGTCGATCAAATAAAAAATCTTCCAAAATTCCTGTTTGACAGGAGTCGATCGTCAGATAAATGTCTGTTGAGCAGGAACAGCCATAGATGGATCAGGATTTGGTTGGTCCCTTCTGAACCGGTTAAATTTCAATCCATCTATGGCCAGCTTTAGGGTCTTTGATCTAGACCAGGGATCCCCCAAACTTTCTGAACAAAAGGTCAGTTATTGTCCTTTAGACTTTAGGAGGCTGGACTGTGGCCAGCAGGAGTGGACATTTTCCTGCCATCAGTAGGAGTAAACATCACCACATTTGGTATTAGTGGGAGGAATAGTTCCCCATTATTGGTGTCAGTGGAAGAAATGGTGCCCCATTGTTGGTGTCAGTGGGAGGAATAGTACCCCAATATTGGTGTCAGTGGAAGAAATGGTGCCCCATTGTTGGTGTCAGCTGGCAGAATAGTGTCTCGTATCAGTGGAAGGAATAATGCTGGACTGGATAAAGGCAAGCAAAGGGCCGCAGTTTGGAAGCCCCTGTTCTATACCTACAGTTGCAAGAAAAAGTATGTGAACCCCTTGGGATTACGTGGAGTTTTGCATGAATTGGGCATAAAATGTGCTCTGAACATCATCTAAGTCACAACAATAGACCTATATGACCTCTAACCTTGTTCGTTCTTCTTTTACAGTGTATGTGCCCGACGAGTGGGAGGTTCCTCGAGAGAAGATAACCATGAACCGTGAGCTGGGGCAAGGCTCGTTTGGCATGGTGTATGAAGGAATTGCGAAAGGGGTAGTAAAAGATGAGGCAGAGACTAGGGTAGCCATAAAAACCGTGAACGAAGCGGCTAGCATGCGAGAGAGAATAGAGTTCCTAAACGAAGCTTCGGTGATGAAAGAATTTAACTGCCATCATGTGGTAAGTACACTAGAAGAGTAGAGTACACTCTGTATTATAATTTCATTTTTCTGTAATCTACAAATGAAACTGGCCTTGTTTTATCTTCTCTCTGATGATTTCTTTTCTGCCTTCTAGGTCCGTCTGTTAGGTGTTGTTTCCCAAGGTCAGCCAACACTTGTCATCATGGAGTTAATGACTCGTGGAGACCTCAAAAGTTACCTGAGATCTCTAAGGCCAGATGCCGAGGTCAGTATTACTTTCTTGTACTTTACATGATTACATAGTTAGTCTGGCTGAAAAAAGACAAAGTCCATCCAGTTCAACCATTAAAAAAAAAAAAAAAAAAGTTATAATCCTATACCCACAGTTGATCTGTACTGTACAGGACGGTGCATTTGCTAATTGTAGATTTATTTCTGTTGACTCCAGGGGCGGACTGACCATTCGGGCACCCGGGCACTGCCTGGGGTCAGTAGGGGACCCCATGAGATGCCCCTGGTACCTTTCATAGGCTTTTGTAGGTGTGGTTTGAGTGTGGGCAAGGACACAGGGGCCTCATGATTTCCTATTACCCGGGGGCCCCATGAGTTGTCAGTCTGCCCCTAGTTGACTCATACCTAAAGCGGTAGTAAACCTAAAAAAAAAAAAAAATTCCCCTGCAAAATGTCATAATGTGCTAGTATGCATCGCAGATCTCATACTAGCACATTATGAAAGACTTGCCTTAGAACAAAGCCCTCCAGCGGTGGGCTGTCACCACTGATAGGGCTTCCATCTTCGTGGGCTCTGGCCGTTTGATTGGCCGAGCTGCGATGACGTCACTCCCGAGCATGCGCTCTGAAGGAACGGCACGGGTAACATCATCGGCTGCAGGGACACTGAATATTTCCAGAACGGTGCATGTTTAGAAGATGTTCCTTGTACCTAGCGATGCACCGAAATTTCAGCAGCTGAAACATATCAGCCGATAGTAGCCCTATCAGCATTCGGAAAGTGGACAGATACAGGTGCCGATAATTGTGGGGGGGTTGTGTGTACTACAGATGGGGGAGGGGCAGCGGAGAAAGGAGGGGAGCAGCATATACAGTGAGGGAGCAGAGTATAAAGACAGTCTCCCTCCCTCACCGCTAAATGTCATTGCCGGTTTTTAAATGCAATTGCCTTTTTTTTTTTTTTTTTTTGTTTTCCATTTTATAGCTCCAAGAGGGAGCTTTCTACAAATATATGTTGCGCTCCTAAATACTTCTCAATAAATAATAATTAAATTATTACCATTAAATTAATTCAAATTATGATACAAATAACTAATAAAAGTGTATAAATACCAAAAAATATTTAAATAGATAATTTCAACTAATCAATCTCCTCCAAATAAATATCAAAATATTTCCACATGAAATACTCCTCTAAAAAAAACAACAAGGACCAAGTCACTATATATAAACAATTGTTTATTCAATGGGACTATTATTTTGATGATATTTGGATTCACACTAATCACTACTAATTATTTATGAGCATTTGGTTATCTTTATTTATGGGGGATCATTTAAATGCGTTTTAGTTGAGGGTTATTAGTTGGTTTATTATTTTTATTATATTAAATGAGGGTATTATGAATATAAATGAAATTGAGGGTATTAGTAAGTACATCATGTCACTAATAGATGATTTATGAGCACTTGGTAAAATATTTTTTTAGAGGAGTATTTCATGTGGAATTATTTTTGATATTTATTTGGAGGAGATTGATTAGTTGAAATTATCTATTTAAATATTTTTTGGTATTTATACACTTTTATTAGTTATTTGTATCATAATTTGAATTAATTTAATGGTAATAATTTAATTATTATTTATTGAGAAGTATTTAGGAGCGCAACATATATTTGTAGATATTTCCAACACAGTTGTAGTTATGTGTTTCATGTTTGCGATCCTCTAGTAATTATAAACAAGAGATCCCTGTGCTCAAATCCATACAGCTAGTGCATGCATTTATCCATCAGGTGCTAAAGGGGTGTAACCACATTAACTCTAGAAATTCTGAAGGACCCTCTGCACACTGGTATATACCCTTTCAAGCAAACTATGCAACAAATAGGGATATTTGGTTCACACATATTGCAATACATGTTTAAGCTGGCCAACTGCGTCAAAGTAATCCCTCTATGGCCAGTCCTACTCTGCCCTGCCTACACAAGTGCTACTGTGGACACAATGCTAGCATAGGGGAAAAGACACAATGGGGAGAGCTACAAGTTTCAGGTCTGGCTACTGACCCAACAATACAACTATCAAGAGATCCCTGTGCTCAAATCCATACAGCTAGTGCATGCATTTATCCATCAGGTGCTAAAGGGGTGCAGAGGGTCCTTCAGAATTTCTAGAGTTAATGTGGTTACACCCCTTTAGCACCTGATGGATAAATGCATGCACTAGCTGTATGGATTTGAGCACAGGGATCTCTTGTTTGTTGTATTGTTGGGTCAGTAGCCAGACCTGAACCTTGTAGCTCTCCCCATTGTGTCTTTTCCCCTATGCTAGCATTGTGTCCACAGTAGCACTTGTGTAGGCAGGGCAGAGTAGGACTGGCCATAGAGGGATTACTTTGACGCAGTTGGCCAGCTTAAACATGTATTGCAATATGTGTGAACCAAATATCCCTATTTGTTGCATAGTTTGCTTGAAAGGGTATATACCAGTGTGCAGAGGGTCCTTCAGAATTCCTCTAGTAATTATCACACCTTTGGCTCCCAAGTCACTCTGATTCATCTATACCTGTTTCCAAGAGGGAGCTGTCATTCTCCCATCCTCTAAAATAGACAAAGGGGCAGGGTCACCAAGTAGCATTACCCAGTGACCCCGCCCCTTTGTTTAATTTAGCGCGGGGGTGTTGACAGCCCATTCTCTGAGCTATAAAATGATGGGGGCAAAAAAACCAGAAATTGCATTTAAAAACCAGTAATGACATTTAGCGGCGGCAAGTGAAGGGAGCCTGTCTGTATACACTGCTCCTCTCCTTGCACACACTGCCCCTCCCCCCTACAAAGTGGATCTGTCACTTATATGCTATCAGATGGGGGACACTATTGGTCTCCTATATGATAGCAATAAAATCATAACTTAAAAAGTTTAAAAAAAAAAAAAAATTGAGCCTCACCACCCCAACATATGCAGACTTTCGGTTTTCGGCCAAGTGCATCCTAAATTTTCAGTTCAGCACCAGAACTTTCATTTCGGTGCATCTCTACTTGTACCTACAGGTAAGCTTTATTATAAGCTTTCCCATGGGAGTTTCCTTCCACTTTCAGCAGTAAGTACTGTACCTTTTTGGCCTCACCCACAGTCATTAACTAGTTCCCACACCTCCATACATACCAGAAGGTTTCATGTTGCTGTCCTCATCCTGCTCCTTCCTGCAATGTGTGTTCACAGTAGAACTCAATAGACCATTGGGCTTTTTCCTGATTCAGATGGCCCCATGGAATTTTGTTTTTCTATTGTGCATATGTGAACTGCAAAAGGGAGCTCCAGACCAGCAGGATGTGTACTATGCGGTAAAAACTTCAAGCACTTTACTGTTTGGGAAGGTGGGTTAAAGTACAACGAAAGGCTCCGATGTAACAGTCTAAACTAGTACAGAAAACCTCATTTGTTTGTGTCTCACATGCCGTACCTCCCAGGCACTGCAGGTCACAGCGGGAGGGTTTCCATAAAGCAGTGGGCAGGACTAGGTTTAGCTAGATGATGATTGTCAAGTTATAGGCAGTGAACAATGCTGATGCTCATGCCCCCTTGCAAAATGTTTGCTGCATTCTGCTGTATATTTATTTATTTCAGGTACTTAAATAATTTACGCCGCGCTTTACATATATATTGTACATTCACATCAGTCCCTGACCCTCAAGGGGTGTACAATCTAAGGTCCCTGACTTACATTCATACACATATTGGGGCCAATTTAGACAGGGTCCAATTCACCTACCAGCATGTCTTTGGAGTGTGGGAGAAAACCGGAGTACCCAGAGGAAACCCACGCAGGCACAGGGAGAACATGCAAACTCCAGGCATGTGGTGCCGTGGCTGGGTTTCGGACCAACAACCCTAGTACTGCCAGGCAGAAGTGCTAACCATTTAGCCACCGTGCTGTATAGCCTACATGAGAGTGGCAACTCTGCCCTGAATTCAGGAGCAGTGTAGTATTGTTGCCACTGCATCAAAGGATGCTGGATTAGGTAGACTTTACTGGCAGGCTTAACAGGTATTTTTTTCAGCATTTGCAGCTGAAGAAAACTGTGCAGATTCACTTATGAGATGTTGCAGCGCATATCTCTTTTAATAGATTGCCCATAGTTCTACCTGAAGGTTAGGGGGAGGGGTGGAGATCTAAGAGGGTAAGTATACTTAGTAAGGACTAGTTATTACTTTTGTCAGGTTTTTCATTCTATGTCCCTGCAGACAAGATGTTCTTCCTCTTCTCACAAACAGCCATCAGCAAGCCAAAAATTGAATACCTGTAGATGGGCTTTAAGGATGCTTTGTATAAAAAGGAAGCCTAGGCCTTACAAACTTTGAAGTAAGCAAGGGCAAGGCGGCAGCTTCACTGCATTTTGGGCCTGCCCAATTATATATATATATATATATATATATATATATATTATATATATATTATATATATATATATATATTATATATATATATATTTTATATATATATATATATAATATATATATATATATATATATATGCCTTTACTTTGCTTTGTACTTGTGGGTATGAAAAGCAACTGTACAGAGGTTTTCTCCCTTCCCTGTCCACAGAGAGCCCCCTGATTCCATGTTCAAACATCTAATAAATCCCTTGACGTGGAGATCCTTGATGGCCCCTCCATGCTGTCCCTGTTGCCAACAAGAGTGTCCCGGCTATGGATATCAGGATTCTTGTCAACCAATAGGATGTCATGGTAGGGCAGAATCAATTTCTCAGATTTATGGGTCACTCCTTTCTGAGAAGACTATTTATAACTTTTAAAGGGGGCTTACTTCAAAGCAGTTTGTTTACTTTGAAAACTTAGGAAAAACTGACAGGTTCTTTTTAAAAAAGACCTTCAGGATCGGGGTGTGGTGCATAAAATTGTAAGATTTGCATTTATATCCATGCCCCCAGTCCAGAGGTTTTAAATTGCATACTTTTGGGTTCTGGCATGCCTCTGCCCACTGCTATGCATCTAGTCTTAGACATAAACATCTTTTGGGCCAACAACTGATTCTGGCAGGCTGGAAGTATGAGCATCCTGCAACCTAAACTTTGCATCTGAAGATCACTGGATTAAGGGCACAGAGGTAACTGTAAAGCAAATCATTTCACTGGTCTTACTCAAAAGCCCAAGGATTTTTTTTTTGGGGGGGGGGGGGTTATTTTTTTCAGGTACTTATATAGCGCCGTCAATTTGCAAAGAGCTTTACATATATATTGTACATTCACATCAGTCTCTAACCCTCAAGGGGCGTACAATCTAAGGTTCCTTTTTTTTTTTTTTATAAAGTGAATCTGAACTGAATTTAAAAGTTCCTAAGGTAACAGCAGTGCAAAGTGCAGACATGTTGCCTGCAGGTGCCTGTGTTGATCTTTCAGTGTAGGCCCCCTGAAATCCTAGACCCAGGCTGTACATGGAGTTTTGACTTCTGTTGACCTTTCAGTGGAGTAACCTTGTATCCTAGACCCGGGTTGTACATGGGGCTGTGAATTCTGTTGATCTTTCAGTGGAGGCTCGTTGGATACTAGACCCTGGCTGTGCATGGGGCCTTGACTTCTGAACATCTTTCAGTGGAGGACCCCTTGATCCTAGGACTAGGCTGTATATGGGGCCTTGATCCTAGGACTAGGCTGTATATGGGCCTTGATCCTAGGACTAGGCTGTATATGGGGCCTTGATCCTAGGACTAGGCTGTATATGGGGCCTTGATCCTAGGACTAGGCTGTATATGGGGCCTTGATCCTAGGACTAGGCTGTATATGGGGCCTTGATCCTAGGACTAGGCTGTATATGGGGCCTTGATCCTAGGACTAGGCTGTATATGGGGCCTTGATCCTAGGACTAGGCTGTATATGGGGCCTTGATCCTAGGACTAGGCTGTATATGGGGCCTTGATCCTAGGACTAGGCTGTATATGGGGCCTTGATCCTAGGACTAGGCTGTATATGGGGCCTTGACTTCTGTCTATCTTTCAGTGGAGGACCCCTTGATCCTAGGACTAGGCTGTATATGGGGCCTTGATCCTAGTATTAGGCTGTATATGGGGCCTTGACTTCTGTCTATCTTTCATTGGAGGACCCCTGGATCCTAGTTCCCGGTATTTGTGGGGCCTTAACTTCTCAGGTTAGGATTAAACTTCCCCTCCCATCATATAACGGTATAACGTCTAAGCATCTACTGTCCACTTGGGCGCTTCCCTTTTACAGTTAAATGGCAGAGGTAGTTGGGGTTTAATCAAGGTTTGGTTAGAAGTTGATGTTTTGTGTATAGCCTGGACCCAGAATCCAAAGTTGGTCAACAACTATCAATATGAGAATGAACACAAGTACTTTCAGCCAACACAAGGTTCCTGCACTTCAGCATTAGTGTTGCCATAATAATTCTGGCCTGGTTGGGTTACTTTATACCAGGCAAATATTAAACAAAGTTTAGATGTCCTTTAACGTGGAGACCATAAATTGCATTCTAAAACTATGAGGACACTTTGAGTTAATATCTCCCCATACACCCCTCTGCATCACATTCTTAGCGTGCTCAGAGAATCCCTCTTGATTGTTGATTGTAAGTTGGTCGGGAAGGTCAACTCTGCATTACATCTGGAGCTCAGCTATTTAAAGTCATTTCAGTGGAGCAGGTGGAAGTAAACAGGAAGGGGGTTTAAAGGAGCTGTCGGCTAAGAATAAGAAACAAAGGCTTCTGGTTTAGATTGAGAAAGGAAATGAAATCAAAAGGGTAATTATTATGAGCAGAAAGCTCTGATCTACTGTCTATTCCAATTGTGCCTACACATAGATCAGCAGAACCTTTCCTCCAACTTTTTTGTTAGCATTTATCCTCTTTAGTTAAGTAGAAGGCAGTTGATTCCATTTAAGTGATTAGTAACCGAATACAGATTTGCTTTATACAGAAACAATTGAGTACTGACGTGATACTTTTTTTTATTTGCACTAACATACAATTATGAGGACAAGCTTTCGGGGTATGTCCCCTTCTTCAAGGTCCAGGCAGTACCACTACTACTACAATCACCTCAAGCAGATTTGCTTTATAAAATTGTTACCAATAAAATTATATCATCTTGATTTAACCTCATAAGAACCAAAGCTATTTGTAAAATTTTGCCAATGCTGATGTCGGTACGTAATGGTCATTGCTCCAGTGGGCTTGGCAACGTTGGTTTCTGTACATAAATGAGCGAGTGGTAGGTCTTGTAAGAAAGAGACAGCTTTTATTCTTGGTTCAGCTCTCGAAAAACTATTTTAAGTAAGGTGAGACCTTGGTTGCTGAGCCTTTCCAGTATTCTAGATTGGATCTCTGTTGGTTCACCTCATAGCTAGATACCGAGACCCTTGTAATCTGATTTGCGCATATGGATATAGCAGTTGTGTACATTCTTCTTCCAAGCATTGCTTATACAGAAGGGTTGATTGATTATTCAAGGCTTATATCTTAGCTCATTCTCTGCATTCCATGGTTACCTCTTCCCAGACAATAAATCATCTTGGTGCCAGGTACCATTGTGAGAAGGTTAAATGGCAGTATTAGACCCAAGGCTGCCTATCTGCATTGCAGTGTCCAAGACAGCAACTTCCAAATTCCAGGAACAGCTCTTGTGGCCCTGCTATCACCAGCACTCTAAATTCCAATGTTTATAGAGCAGGATGGCCTTAAAACTGACTTGTGAGAATCTAGAGACTTTTTTCAATCTTTATAGCTTGGTTGCCAGGCAGCTGCTTAATAAGTCACTTTTTAGATGCTTAATAATTATAGACAATTCTTTGTTTAATTACATGGTTGTGTGTAACTGAATGGCATGGTTCTTTTATCACATGATATGGTTATGTTTTATAACCTCCATAGCATGGCTGTGTTCACGTGGACTTCATAAGAACACACTTAACTGGTCAATTGGTAAATCCCTCCACTGGCTTCCGATTGCGCAACGGATCAAATTTAAAATCCTAACACTGACGTACAAAGCTGTCCACCATACTGCCCCGAACTACATCACCGACCTAATATCCAAGTACCGCCCAGCACGCACACTCCGCTCCTCACAAGACCTCCTTCTCTCTAGTTCCCTGGTCTCCTCCTCCCATGCCTGCCTCCAGGACTTCTCCAGGGTGTCACCCATCCTCTGGAACTCCCTGCCCCAACCCATCAGATTATCACCCACTCTCCTCTCCTTTAGGCGCACCCTGAAAACCCATCTCTTCAGGGAAGCCTACCCCACCCCCTGCTAACTTGCCGACCTCCTCCACTCTTCCTACCACTCCATCCCCCACAGCTATCTCCTCCTGTGCCACCATCCCCTCCCTCCTAGATTGTAAGCTCGAAAGAGCAGGGTCCTCAATCCCCTCATGTTTTGCATTGTATTGGTATTCTGTCACATGTTCTGTCCCCCATTATAATGTACAGCGCTGAGCGAACTATTGGCGCTTTATAAATACTGTATAATAATAATAATAACAACTGCCTTTATGAACGCCTTCCAAGCTCCACAGCACACCAGGCCTGAACATCCCTCCACATTGTCAGGTATTGCATTATCGCTTTAATTTCCGGTGCCTTCACCTTGGCTGCCCACATGCAGAGTATTCAATATGTGGGCTTAAATGAACCTGAAAAATATGGTGCGCCCATTACTCTTCTGTATCTTGTGCCCTTGTGGATTTGGCAAATGGCTCTAGTATCTCCATGCAGTAGGGCAGCTTTTTTTTTTTTTTTTTTGGGTGATCTAGTACAAATTTGAACACTCAGAACTAGGAGCCAGCACTACTCAACCTTCATGAAGTTGGTTAAGCAGTTAAAAGGAAATAATTTGTTCTGTTTAAATCTACTTTATATTAATATATAAATTAAATTACAGAGCGAGCTGTTACTTTGCCAACAACTTTAAAATAGAAAACCCAATAAATCGTTCATATTGGCTTGCCTGCATTGTGGTAGCTGCATCCTGTCTCTTGACATGTAGACAGGTCGTGGACCTTGAGCCGACCAATGTTGGCTGGAAAAGGTGAGGGATCTTTGCTAAGGGTACCTAGAGGACAGTAATTAGTTGGCATGTGCAGCACATCTCGAAAAATTATGGGCGTGGGAAAATTGTACTAACGGTGGGAGGGGCCTAAAATGTGAGCCTACCTACTGTGTTCATGGTAATATATGACACAGTTCTTGTACCCGAAGAATATTCTTTAATTATTGTACATAGATAGGGGTCTTAACTGCATTCTGCAAGCCAAAATCCCCCCCCCCCCCCCCCGTACAGGCCACCCTGCCGTACAGCTCTTCCTCCCCAGTACAGCTCTCCTGCCGTACAGATCTTCCTCCCCAGTACAGCTCTCCTGCAGTACAGATCTTCCTCCCCAGTACAGCTCTCCTGCCGTACAGATCTTCCTCCCCAGTACAGCTCTCCTGCCGTACAGATCTTCCTCCCCAATTCACCTCTCCTGCCGTACAGATCTTCCTCCCCAGTACAGCTCTCCTGCCGTACAGATCTTCCTCCCCAGTACAGCTCTCCTGCCGTACAGATCTTCCTCCCTCCCCAGTACAGCTCTCCTGCCGTACAGATCTTCCTTACCTTAATGTAAAAATGTCTCTTATACATAGAGGGTGTGGAGGAATAAGAGCCAAAGTGGTTAATTCAAATCTTCCAAAGCAGTGTAGGCCGACTTTCTGGTAAACATTTATTTAATGGTCACTATGACACAAGTGACACAAGTGGTCTCGTATATCCACATTCACGAATCTGTAGACAGAAGTCCCCATATGTTAGCACAGGAGACTTCATGTTCTTTAACATCTGCTGTTTAGCTGAGTGAAACATATTCTTTGCATTATCAGCCACTCCAGGCTAGGGAGAGGCTGGCTGCAGTGTCCTTCAACGTGCTATCTGGGCAGGAAGTCAGCCGCATGCAACCAAATATCGCTCGCCATGGCCAAATCCTGCCGCCCAAAAAATACGCAATATGTGCTATCTACAGTTCTTTCGGATGTGCAAAATACACATCCCCCACAGCTATTTCCTCCTGTACCACTCTCCCCTCCCTCCTAGATTGTAAGCTCCAAGGAGCAGGGCCCTCGAACCCCTCGTGTATTGTATTGTTACTGTACTGTCTCATGTATTGTCTCACATTATAATGTACAGCGCTGAGCAAACTATTGGCGCTATATAAATACTGTATAATAATAATAACTAAACAAAAATACAACCTACATATGACTCACTCTCTGCAGTGTTTTTTTTTTTTTTCTGAAAAAGGTTCAAATAGATATATACTTAAATGTGGGCAGCACAGTGGCTAAATGGTTAGCACTTCCACCTGGCAGTACTAGGGTCAATGGTTCAAATCCCAACCACGGCACCACCTGCCTGGAGTTTGCATGTTGTCCCTGTGCCTGCGTGGGTTTCCTCCGGGTACTCCGGTTTCCTCCCACACTCCAAAGACATTGCTGGTAGGTGAATTGGCTCCTGTCTAAATTGTCCCTAGTATGTGTATGTATGAATGTGAGTTAGGGACCTTAGACTGTACACCCCTTGAGGGTTAGGGACTGATGTGAATGTACAATATATACAGTGGGGCAAAAAAGTATTTAGTCAGCCACCAATTGTGCAAGTTCTCCCACTTAAAAAGATGAGAGAGGCCTGTAATTGGCATTGCAAATTATGGTGGAAAATAAGTATTTGGTCAATATCAAAAGTTGATCTCAATACTTTGTTATATATCCTTTGTTGGCAATGACAGAGGTCAGACGTTTCCTGTAAGTCTTCACAAGGTTGGCACACACTGTTGCTGGTATGTTGGCCCATCCTCCATGCAGATCTCCTCTAGAGCAGTGATGTTTTGGGGCTGTTGCTGGGCAACACGGACTTTCAACTCCCTCCAAAGGTTTTCTATGGGGTTGAGATCTGGAGACTGGCTAGGCCACTCCAGGACCTTGAAATGCTTCTTACGAAGCCACTCCTTCGTTGCCCGGGCGGTATGTTTGGGATCATTGTCATGTTGGAAGACCCAGCCACGCTTCATCTTCAATGCCCTTGCTGATGGAAGGAGGTTTGCACTCAAAATCTCACGATACATGGCCCCATTCATTCTGTTCTGTACATGGATCAGTCGTCCTGGTCCCTTGGCGGAGAAACAGCCCCAAAGCATGATGTTGCCACCCCCATGCTTCACGGTAGGTATGGTGTTCTTTGGATGCAACTCAGCATTCTCTCTCCTCCAAACACGACGAGTTGTGTTTCTACCAAACAGTTCTATTTTGGTTTCATCTGACCATATGACATTCTCCCAATCCTCTTCTGGATCATCCAAATGCTCTCTAGCAAACTTCAGACGGGCCCGGACATGTACTGGCTTAAGCAGGGGGACACGTCTGGCACTGCAGGATCTGAGTCCCTGGCGGCGTAGTGTGTTACTGATGGTAGCCTTTGTTACGTTGGTCCCAGCTCTCTGCAGGTCATTCACTAGGTCCCCCCGTGTGGTCCTGGGATTTTTTCTCACCTTTCTTGTGATCATTTTGACCCCACGGGGTGAGATCTTGCGTGGAGCCCCAGATCGAGGGAGATTATCAGTGGTCTTGTATGTCTTCCATTTTCTAATTATTGCTCCCACAGTTGATTTGTTCACACCAAGCTGCTTGCCTATTGCAGATTCAGTCTTCCCAGCCTGGTGCAGGTCTACAATTTTGTTTCTGATGTCCTTCGACAGCTCTTTGATCTTCACCATAGTGGAGTTTGGAGTGTGACTGTTTAAGGTTGTGGACAGGTGTCTTTTATACTGATAACAAGTTCAAACAGGTGCCATTGATACAGGTAATGAGTGCAGGACAGAGGAGCCTCTTAAAGAAGAAGGTACAGGTCTGTGAGAGCCAGAAATCTTGCTTGTTTGTAGGTGACCAAATACTTATTTTCCACCATAATTTGTAAATAAATTCTTTCCAAATCAGCCAATGTGATTGTCTGGATTTGTTTTCTCATTTTGTCTCTCATAGTTGAGGTCTACCTATGATGCCAATTACAGGCCTCTCTCATCTTTGTAAGTGGGAGAACTTGCACATTTGGTGGCTGACTAAATACTTTTTTGACCCACTGTATGTAAAGTGCTGTGTAAATTGACGGCGCTATATAAGTACCTGAAATAAATAAGTGTTAAGAATATATTAAAGTGATTGTAAATGCTGGACGGTTATTTTACCTTCATGCATTCTAGGCATGAAGGTAAAAAATCTCTGTGCAGCATCTACCCCTCCCCCCAAATGCTCACGTAAGCCCTCTCTCAATCCAGCGATGTGCACTGGGGTCTCGGCTATCCCAGGACTCTTTCTTCTCATTGGCTGAGAGAGAAGCGGAGCCATCAGTTCCCACTGCTGTCAATCACAGCCAGTGAGCCAATTAGAAGAGAGATAGGGCAGGGCCGAGCCACAGTTTAGTGAGTGATTGGACACACGGAGCAACAGGTGCCCCCATAGCAAGCTGCTTGCTGTGGGGGCACCCGACAGGAGGGAGGGGCCAGAAGAGCCTTCGGGGGACTAGAGAAGAGGAGGATCTAGGCTGCTCTGTTATTTTTCCTTTAAAAAAAAAAAAAAAAAAAAAAAAAGAATCACTTTAAAGTGGTTGTAAACCCTTACCTATGCCCAGTGAACTGACTGTCTTCCAGTGATACATAGAGATGAAACAAATCCTCCTACATAGGTTGTACCTGTTTATCTGCAGCCGTCTCTCCTCTACATCCATTCAAAGTTCAGAATTTACACAGGATCACTCAGCTCTGAAAAGTAGGTGGCGGGCAGCTGATGTTACATCAGTGAGGAGAGCTCTGAGAGCTGATTGGAGTAAAGGGACACAACCAGGGGCGGACTGACAACTCATGGGGCCCCCGGGCAATAGGGGATCATGGGGCCCCTGTGTCCTTGCCCAAACTCAAAAAAGCCTATGAAAAAGGTACCAGGGGCATCTCATGGGGCCCCCTACTAACCCCGGACCCTCAGGCAGTGCCCGAGTTTCCAAATGGTCAGTCCGCCCCTGGACACAACCCCTTCACACAGCTCACTGGAACAGAGCTGAGGCTGTCAATCACAGGCTGTATGCTGGAACTCGCTCCTCTGTCACCATTTTTCTCTTGGTGTCAGGAAAGTGACTCATATAGCAGGGGAAGGTGGCAGCAGACAGAAATGACACTTAGTGCTCTGGATTGAGACAAGGACACACTATAGAGCGATATGCTTTGTTCACTTCTGCAGTTTACAACCACTTTAAGGTGTCTCTTGATTCAGTAGATGAAGAAGAATGCTACACCTGGAAAACGAATCTTTCCTGGGGGGGGGGGGGGACGTTCGCATGAAGCTCCCACCTTCTGCTGAGGCTGTGAGATCGTGCAACCAATGTGCCTAGGCTATTGACCATGTGACCAACACCCGAGGGAGCCAGGCGCAGCACTCTCTCCATGAGAGATGGATCTTTCGGCCTCCCTGTTGCTCTTTATTTATCAAAGCAATACTGTGACTGAGCATAGGTCCGCTTTAATAAAACTTGTTTATATTTCCTCCTCCTGAAAATAGCTGCCTGATCCATAAGTGGTGTTTCACTTTGTATAGTCACTTGATGTGGCAGAGTCCAGAGCATGCAGCGTTCCCACTAAGTAGACGCTTCGGTCAGCGTAATGACAGGCTGCCTCCCGACGGCCTTGATTTGAAAAGGAAAGAAAAAAAAAAAGTCACTGGCAGTCTGAGGCTGAACTTTTTTTTTTTTTTTTCTTCTTCTTCTACTTCTTCTTCTTCCTCCTATAAAGTATTTCAGTAACACTGTCTCTATTGTCAGTCCTGCGTTTTGTACACAATAGAAGGTGCAGGTTGAGGTGAACCTTTTCCATCAATCTAGTGGAAATGGATCAGTACCCCAGGTTCACACCTATGCGGTTTCTGCAGCGTTTTGCGGAAATGAACAGCAGTCCATTTAACATGATTTCCTATGGGACAGGTTTACATCTCTGCGTTTTCACCTGGTGCGTTTTTTGGAAAGGATCAGGGACTTTTTTGATCGCAAAACTTCGTTTTTGGTTATTATTATTATTATTATACAGTATTTATATAGCGCCAAAAAGTTTGCTCAGCGCTTTACATTATAGTGGGGGACAGAACATGAGACAATACAGTAACAATACAATACACGAGGGGTTCGAGGGCCCTGCTCCTTGGAGCTTACAATCTAGGAGGGAGGGGAGAGTGGTACAGGAGGAAGTGGCTGTGGTAGGAGGAGTGGAGGAGATTGGCTGTTAGGTGAGGGCGGGTTAGGCTTCCCTAAAGTGATGTGTTTTCAGGGTTTTCACCCCTTCCCCCCTCCACCCCTTCCTCCCCCCCCCCCCACCATACCACCACCTATCACAAAGAAAAAAGAAACAAAGCAAAGAACATATACATACTTAACAATATATCAAAATATTAAAATATATCCACCCCTATCCCCCCCCTCCACCCCTTACACCCCCCCCCTTACACCCCTTACACCCCTTACACCCCCCCCCTTACACCCCTTACACCCCCCCCTTACACCCCTTACACCCCCCCCCCCTTACACCCCTTACACCCCCCCCCCCCTTACACCCCTTACACCCCCCCCCCCCTTACACCCCTTCCACTTCCACCCCTTCCCCCCCACCCCTCCCCCCCTCCACTCCCACCACCACCTATCACAACCTCCACTCCCCCCCTCCACCTATCACAACCTCCACTCCCCCCTCCACCTATCACAACCTCCACTCCCCCCCTCCACCTATCACAACCTCCACTCTGCGATTATTATTATACAGGATTTATATAGCGCCAACAGTTTGCTCAGCACTTTACAATATGATGGGAGACAATACAGCAACAATACGATTCATTACACGAGGGGTTCGAGGGCCCTGCTCTTTGGTGCTTACAATCTAGGAGGGAGGGGAGAGTGGTACAGGAGGAAATAACTGTGGGGGATGGAGTGGTAGGAAGAGTGGAGGAGGTCAGTAATTAGCTGAGGGTGGGGTAGGCTTCCCTGAAGAGGAGGGTTTTCAGGGTGCGCCTAAAGGTTAGGAGGGTAGATGACAGTCTGATGGATTGGGGTAGTGAGTTCCAGAGGATGGGGGAAGCCCTGGAGAAGTCCTGGAGTCGGGCATGGGAGGAGGAAACCAGGGAGCTAGAGAGTAGGAGGTCTTTTGAGGAGCGAAGAGTACGTGTTGGGTGGTATTTGGATATCAGGTCGGTGAGGTAGTTTGGGGCAGTGTTATGAATGGCTTTGTATGTCAATGTTAGTAGTTTGAATTTTATGCGTTGGGCAATCAGAAGCCAATGGAGGGAATGACAGAGGGTGGTGGTTCTATAGAGTTCAATGGCAATGCTGCAGAAAAGCATGTATTGCGTTTTTGCCGTGTTTTTGAAGCGTTTTGCGTTTAAAATCTGCCTAGCAACAAAAAAAATAAAATGAAAAAAAAACCGCAATGCAGAAACGCCTCAAACGCAACCTTCATAGGTGTAAACTAATGCAGACCAGAGACAAGACGTTTAAATTCGGCCGATAAATGAAAAATCGGCCAATGCTGCCACCAATGCTTACGAAAAACGTCCGTTTTTCATAGATTTTCCAGCATGACCGCTAAAAAGAAACGAGAAAAACCGCGAACATCGACCGACGACATTGCCCCACTAACGGTGTGAATATCGGCCGATAAACAACCCGTCTATGGCCTGCATTAGAATTGAAGTGCAAAGTCATGGAGTGAACTTCATAGGCTACCATTGCTGACCACTGATGGAAATTCTGCTTGCTTGGCTGTCATGCCGATTCAATGGCTTCAGTATTTTCTGAGTTATTCACACAGAGCAGGTAACGCAGATCACGCTCGGCACCTCGTCCAATCAGAGGATGTTGTGCATGCGATCAGAAAATGCAAAGAGCTCTCTGAATGGTGCCCGTGCCGAGCAGCCAATCCTGTATTCAATAAGCAGTAGGGCAGCCGCTTGGCATGAGACCTGAAAGCGAATGCAGATCTCTGGAGTAGTGGTGTTCACAGGGGCCAGGTATGGTATGGTATATACCTGTACATAGTTACATTGGTACAGGGGCGGACTGACAACTCATGGGGCCCCTGTGTCCTTGCCCAAACTCAAAAAAGCCTATGAAAAAGGTACCAGGGGCATCTCATGGGCCCCCTACTGACGCGGGGCCCTTGGGCAGTGCCCGAGTTTCCAAATGGCCCCTGCATTGGTATAAGCTGGATCAATGTAACAATGTGTAAAATATCCATACCTGGAATCCCTCTAAGTGTTGTGCGGTGCGTTTTGCAGAAACGCACTACAGTCCATTTAACATGATTTCCTATGGGAGACGTTCACATCTGTGTTTTTTTGAAAGGGTCAGGGACTTTTTTTAAATGAAAAAGAGAGGAAAGCGCCTCTAATGCATGCCATAGACTGGTCGTTTATCGGCCGAATTTTCGTCCGCACGAAAAATTGGCCGATATTCACGCCGTTAGTGGGGCAATGCCGTCGGCCGTTTTTCGTGGATCTTCTCATTTCTTTCTATCGGTCATGCTGGAAAATCCACAAAAAATGGCCGTTTTTCATAGACATTGGTGGCAACATCGGCAACGACCAATTTTTCCTTTATCGGCTGACAATTTGGCCGATAAACGGCCCGTCTATGGCCTGCATAAGTGCAGTATTGACAATTTATTTAGTAAATAATGGATAAATTGCACTTACAAGATAAATCGTTAAAAAGACTCATCGTGTGGTAATTAGATCCAGGTGGGACATCCAGCAGCAAACTCTGTCTATAGGATCAGGAAGCAGAGTCCAGGATGTGCCTGTGCATCAAAATGAGGCTTGGAGAGCAGAGTCGGATGTAGGAGGTGAAGGGAGGCGGTAATGCATTTCGGAGCATGCTCAGTAGGCTCCTTCACTTTTTTTAAACCCAAATATTGTGTTTTGGTTCAATAGACTTCGATTGAGGTGCTGCAGAAATGCATGTAGTGCGTTTTTGATGCGTTTTTAATCTGCCCTGTTACAAGTTGGCAAAAAAACATAGAAATGCAAAACGCATCAAAAACACACAGTAGAAAGCACTGAAGAAACGGATCAAATGCAAACTGCATATGGGTGAACCTAGTCTGAGCCCGGGTTCACACTGATGCGGTGCCTAATTTGCAGCGTTTTCTGAGCGAATTCCACACATTAGAATCGCACCCCGTTCATGCGAACCGCTGCGGGTGTGTATGTTAACAACACCCCAAAATCAGTCCACAAAACGCGGTGCGATGTGCAGAATCGGATCGCATGGGTGTGAATACCCATGCAATCCGATTCTAGTGCGGACCCAAAAAAGGTTCCTGCATCTTTTTGGTGCGGTGCGAATAGAGTCATACAAAATGTACGGCTCCGATCGCACCGCACACAAACCGCATGTGATTTGCACAGGAGTGCGGTGCGGTGCGGTTCCTGTGCGATCACATGCAATGTACTGAACCGCATGTATGTGAACCCGGACTAAAGCGGTTTTTAATCATTCCAATTATTAGATGTGGTGGATGCATTAGTTTTCTTTTTTTAGTCTTTTTTTTCTCTCTGTTTTCATCTGGTGGTCTGGACAGTAACACACTGTATCACCACTCTGGAGGAAGAAGCACAGGGGGAACGTTGGACAGCAGCATTGTTATTCTGGGGGGAGGGGAGTGTTGGATGTGTTAGCAGATTTAAATACACTAACAAATTAAAGTTGAACTCGGCTAATATGTTATCAATTACAGCAAACCATTTTTTTTTTTCTTTTGGGATAAAGGTATTAGATGAATAAACAAAATCTTATCACTGTAAGCACCCTTATCAATGGTAAATGGTTTGTCTCATCCTTGTATCCTGATAAATCAGCAGGAGAGCTTGTTCTTTAAAAGAAAAAAAAAAAACAGACTTACTTACTGGATCACCAGATGAAAATAGGAAAAAAGTAAGTCTAAATAAACAAAACTAATGCACATCTAAGAATTGGTAAGCTGCAATATAATAATCGCTTTTGGAGTTATCACTGGTTTAACTGTCCTTGCTAGCGAATTAGTGAGTCCACAAGGGAAAATCGGACTTTGCTACAATCCAACCTACTGTACATTTTATTACATTAACATTTCTCAGCAGCGGAATTTATCTTGCCTTTTGGTTTAAATACCTCTTTAAAGATTTGTATTTTGTGATCATATCCCATCTTAAGCACCTCTTCATCAGGGAATCAAGTTTAATATTTGCAGTCGTTCCTCATCACTGAGGTCCTCCAGCCACCCTCTATTTAGGTTGTCTCATTAATGCTGTAATATTATCAGATGACTGTTTAATTTTCACATTAATCTTTCCAATTTAGAACAACCCTGGACAACCACCCCCCTCACTGAAAAAGATGATCCAGATGGCGGGAGAGATTGCTGATGGGATGGCATACCTCAATGCAAACAAATTTGTTCACCGAGACCTTGCCGCCAGGAACTGTATGGTTGCAGAAGACTTCACGGTGAAAATTGGAGGTACAACTGGATGTGGTATTCTAAATCGGCCTTTCTCCACCAGGGTTTCTCCAGAGGGTGCTAGGAAATCCTTGGGCAATGAGCAGTTTCTGCCTTTCAAATAGGTTTCCCCTGATACCACTGATGTTTGCAGCTGTCTGTAAGGGGGGGATTCTTCCCGATTGCCACCAATGTAAGGGACGTTCTTCCCACTGACCACCAGTGAAAGGAGCATTCTTCTTGCTGACCACCAGTGGAAGGAGCATTCTTCTCACTGACCACCAGTGGAAGGAGCATTCTTCCCACTGATCACCAATGGAAGGAGCATTCTTTCCGCTGACCACCAATGGAAGGAGCATTCTTCCCGCTGACCACCAGTGGAAGGAGCATTCTTCCCACTGATCACCAATGGAAGGAGCATTCTTTCCGCTGACCACCAATGGAAGGAGCATTCTTCCCGCTGACCACCAGTGGAAGGAGCATTTTTCCCACTGATCACCAATGGAAGGAGCATTCTTTCCGCTGACCACCAATGGAAGGAGCATTCTTTCCGCTGACCACCAGTGGAAGGAGCATTTCTTCCAGCTGACCACCAATGTAAGGAGCATTCTTTCCGCTGACCACCAATGTAAGGAGCATTCTTTCCGCTGACCACCAGTGGAAGGAGCATTCTTCCAGCTGACCACCAATGTAAGGAGCATTCTTTCCGCTGACCACCAATGTAAGGAGCATTCTTTCCGCTGACCACCAATGTAAGGAGCATTCTTTTCGCTGACCACCAATGGAAAGAGCATTCTTCCCACTGATCACCAATGGAAAGAGCATTCTTCCCACTGATCACCAAATGGGAAGGAGCATTCTTCCCGCTCGCCACCAATGGAAGGAGCATTCTTCCCGCTGACCACCAGTGGAAGGAGCATTCTTTCCGCTGACCACCAGTGGAAGGAGCATTCTTCCCACTGATCACCAATGGAAAGAGCATTCTTCCCGCTCGCCACCAATGGAAGGAGCATTCTTCCCGCTGACCACCAGTGGAAGGAGCATTCTTTCCGCTGACCACCAGTGGAAGGAGCATTCTTTCCGCTGACCACCAGTGGAAGGAGCATTCTTTCCGCTGACCACCAATGGAAGGAGCATTCTTTCCGCTGACCACCAATGGAAGGAGCATTCTTTCCGCTGACCACCAATGGAAGGAGCATTCTTTCCGCTGACCACCAATGTAAGAAGCATTCTTCCCGCTGACCACCAGTGGAAGGAGCATTCTTCCCGCTGACCACCAGTGGAAGGAGCATTCTTCCCGCTGACCACCAGTGGAAGGAGCATTCTTCCCGCTGACCACCAATGGAAGGAGCATTCTTCCCGCTTAAAAACGCTTCCCAAACGCCTGTCTGACGCCTGCTGACAAAGCTAGTGTGAACGTAGCCTAAGTAAACAGCAGTGAGATAAGATGAGATAAGGATACTTTTTTTTTTTTTTTTAAGTCACTTTTACTTTCAGCTCAACCAACTGAAATTTTAAGATTACACTCACATGGTTAAAATAAAGATCCTTCTCTTTGGGTTAATACTGTGAATGGAGCCTGTTGTGGGAGATGACATTCTCCATTACACTGGATATATTTCTCAAGTTAAAGCCAACATGGACCCTGTGCGCCTTTTGACAATTCATTTACTTGCTCGGCACTGACAGTCAAGAACAGTGGAAGTGCTGGTTGTGGATGAGAGATCAGGGATTCCCCCAGATATCGTGTCCTTGGAGGTTGGACACCTTAACCCCTTGCCCTCCACAGGATTTACCCCCTTCCTGACCAGGCCATTTTTTGCGTTACGGTGCTGTATTATGTTAGCTGACAATTGCGCGGTCATGCAAGGCTGCATCCAAATTAAATTTGCATTCTTTTTTTCCCCCACAAATTGAGTTTTCTTCTGGTAGTATTTGAGCGTCTGTGCAGTTTTTTATTTTTTGCACTATAAAAAAAAAAAAAAAAACCGACAATTTTGAGAAAAAAAAAATATTTTTGACTTATTGCTATTAACCACCTCCCGTCCGGCTGTTGAATATAAAGGGCCTCCCCACCCCCTGCTTATGCGTACTCCCTGGGAGCGCACAGCACCACGATCCGGTGCCTGCTGTGTCCACAGTGGAACACTGATCATTGTATGGGACCTCTATGCGAGGTCCCGATCATGTGATCACTGATTGGCCAGCACTTCTGACATCATTGCTTACTACATGTGAAATCTGTGAATGATCACAGAGGTCACATGGTACAAGACTATTCATGACAGGCTTGTACCATGTGACAAGCTGTGACCAATCACAGCTCTCACAGTATTTCTCAATGGCTGCAATAATGCAGCCAGAGAGAAGGAGAAATGATTGCTTTTACAGCCTTTATGGGTGTAAAAGCAATCGGTGTAAAAAAAAAAACAAAACAAAAAAAACCACTATCTTCAACACCCCCCACAAGTAGTATAGTGTCACTATGGTGACACTGTACTGCTAGGGTGACAGCATGTTATTAAAAAGAAAAAAACATAAATAAGAATATAAAAATGTAAAAAATTTTTTTTGAAAAATGTTATAATTTTTGGTTATAAACTAATTTGGGTTATATTTTTTTCTTACTAAAAAGATAACTGAATGTTGGCCACGATTTCTGAAGAAAGTTTATTTATTTGCAAAATTTTATAAGAAAAACACTTTTTTTCAACATTTTTGGACTTTTTCATTTATATAGCAAAAAAAAATAAAAATCCCAGTGGTGAATAAATACCACCAAAATAAAGTTTTATGTCTAAAAAAAAATGCTAAAAAATTCATATGGGTACAGTGTTGCATGACCGCGGCAATTGTCATTCAAAGTGTGATAGCGCTGAAAATTGGCCTGGGCAGGAAGGGGGTGAAAATTTCCGGACTTGAAGTGGTTAACAAGCGACTGCTGGGCGTAGGATCCTCTAAACGTGCATATTATGAGCTAAGAAGGGGGCGCAGTTTGGCATCTTTGACCTTGGCGCTGGATGACCTTGTCCCGGCACTGACGGGAACGCCTATGTGCTCCGCCGCGCCTGCATGGTGTGATCGGAGGCCTATTGTAGTGAAGACCGCCTACAGGTGACCTCTGTGCTTGTAGATGAAACCAGACAAGTTGCTGTCTTAGTACAGGGAATGCATGGTTTTCTTTGCTAACTGTTGTTTTTGTCTCCTCTTTAGACTTCGGAATGACCCGAGACATCTACGAGACAGACTATTATCGTAAGGGAGGGAAAGGTCTCCTTCCGGTACGCTGGATGTCTCCGGAGTCTCTCAAGGATGGAGTCTTCACCATTCACTCCGATGTCTGGTAATTAGTGATATCTAATGTGTTCTGATAATGTACTTTAGAAACAGCTGAGTTATTCATTCACAAAGGTCACGGATGATGTTGGATGGAGGAAAGCGCTGTGGAAGAATCGTCCATTACTGGACTGACTACAGCTGGGTATACTCTAATAGATTTTCAAATGAACATTCGTACAAAAACTCTCCGTACATTTGCCATTAGTTCAACATTTCTTTGGCTTTTAACATTCCATTTTGGAGTGAAAAAAAAGAAAAAAAGATGACCTTTTGGACAAAAAAGTTGTTGTAAGGCACCCTGAGAAGTTCACAGTGTGCGATGGGATCGGGGTAAGCAGTTTCAGTCCAGGAGGAGCCTGTACAACCGTGCAAAACTAAAGGGCGGGCTGGAGTCCAAAGAAACATGCTAGGGCAGTGGTTCTCAACCTGTGGGTCACGACCTCTTTGGGGGTCGAACGACCCTTTCACAGGGGTCCCCTAAGACCATCTGAAAACACATATTTCCGATGTGTAAAGAGCAGCTACTGTGTAGAAAGCAACTACTCTGTTAAAAGCAGCTACTGTGCTGAAAGCAGCAGTATTGGAGGTAAAACGACACTCATGAATTATAATTACTGGGTAAATAATTTTATGGTTGGGGGTCACCACAACATGAGGAACTGTATTAAAGGGTCACGGCGTTAGGAAGGTTGAGAACCACTGTGCTAGGGTCAGGGGCGGACTGACCATTTGGAAACTCGGGCACTGCCCGAGGGCCCGGGGTCAGTAGGGGGCCCCATGACATGCCCCTGGTACCTTTTTCATAGGCTTTTTTGAGTTTGGGCAAGGACACAGGGGCCCCATGATCCCCTATTGCCCGGGGGCCCCATGAGTTGTCAGTCCGCCCCTGGCTAGAGTATAAAAGTGAGGCTGACAAACCAGCGATGGGGTATCAAAAATTAAATTGTTGGGGGGGGGGGGGGTCACCAACACACACAGAATCAACACAGTAAAAATTTTGAGAAAAAGGGTGTTTGAGGGTGTCCTGCTGATATACTCATCACATCCAGATACTCTCCAAAGGTGAAATCGGCATGTAATATTTTTACTTTCACTGGAAAGAAATACCTATGCATGTATGTCTGTTGTGTGTGTTTTTTCTGATTGCAGATATGTAACAGATACCTGCCATACATGAGCATAGTGTTCTGAAGAGGCGGTATTGACCGCGAAACGCGTCACACAAACAAGTGCTTGCCTCTATACTATGAACCGTATAATCCTGTATTTGGTGTTTCAAGAATGAAGTCTCTGTTTCTAAAATATGTGCAATAAAATATTATGTATTGATTTTAACTTCTGAGAGTATCTGGATGTAATATGAGTATTAAAAAAAAAAAAAGAAGAAAAAAAGGGTGTTTCAGGATGGCCCGCCGATATACTCATATCAGCGGGTCATCCTGTAACACCCTTTTTTTTCTTTTTCTTTTTTTTTTTTTTAATAGGGCTGGAGTTCATATTTCAATATTTTATTTTATTTTTTTTCCAATTTCAGGTCTTTTGGCGTTGTCTTATGGGAGATCGCCACGCTGGCAGAACAGCCATACCATGGCATGTCCAATGAACAGGTTCTCCGCTTTGTTATGGAAGGCGGACTCCTGGAGAAGCCAGACAACTGTCCAGATATGCTGTAAGTTACCCCATCTTTATATTTTTATTCATACATTTTTCTTTAAAAATACAGTACAAAGAGAAACCACTGACCCCCCCCCCCCCCCCCATCCCCTCAAACATTCTCACAAAGCCCATTGGCTCCTATTACATTCATTCAAATCCTGGGGGGCAGGGGGAGCTGTGTGTGTCAATATACGCACACAGCTCGGCTCAGAAGGGAAGCCCGCAGGCGCACCCTATAGGAAGTGGCTTTCTATGGTAGCACAACAAGAAGAGGAGCCGAGATTGCCGACGGGGTGGGGGGAAGAATAGGAGGTCAGGGCTTCTCTGTGCAGTACCCTTGTACAGAGCAGGTAAGCGTAACCTGCTTAAAAAAAAAAAAAAAAAAAAAGTTTGCAAACGCTTGACCCATCCGTTTTATTGCATTGCAGGCAAAAATGTATAAAATAATAATTGGATTATTTTGTACGGATATCTGACTTACTACATTGTTCATTAGGACCCTAACTGTTTAATGATTCCACTAAATGCACGGGCTGAACTGATGCAAAAGTGGGCAAAACTTTTTTTTTTTTTTTTTTTTTTAAGGCCCCTTTCACTAAGACGTTCCCCTCCAGTCCTTCGGATCAGATCGGATGACAGTCGGATGGAAACAGACAGGTGGTCCGTTTCCATCCGACAGCCCATAGAGAGCAGCGGGCTGTGTCTTTGTCCGCTCAGCATAAGTGCAGCAGACACGGACCTGTCATCCGCTTGATCAGCAGACCGATCCCCCACTGAGCAAGCGGATGCGCTGATGGGTCCGCCCTTTGTAAAAGGGGCCAAACTTACATAGATTGTTCAGATTTCACATGTTTTTAGTGTAAATCATCATTTTTTTAAAAAAAAATTTCAGTTCAGGTATATAATGGATTCCAAGCAGAAGCAACGTGCCGTCATTGAGATCTTGATTAAGGAGGGGTGCAGGCTGTCCCACATCCACAGAAGACTATAGAGTGTTTATGAAGATGACACCATTAAGAAGAGCAAAGTCTTCTCATTGGTGACTCTTGTCAATGTTGTCATCTCTGTAAATATTCTGTAGCCTTCTGTGGATGTTGGACAGCCTGCACCCCCTCCATCTAGAACTCAATGACGTCATGTTGCTTCTGCTTGGAATCCATTATTTACCTGCAATGAAAAACAGGAGGAGGAGTTACTGTGGAGGAGGAGTTACTGTGGAGGAGGAGTTACTGTGGAGGAGGAGTTACTGTGGAGAGTTACTGTGGAGGAGGAGTTACTGTGGAGGAGGAGTTACTGTGGAGGAGGAGTTACTGTGGAGGAGGAGTTACTGTGGAGGAGGAGTTACTGTGGAGGAGGAGTTACTGTGGAGGAGGAGTTACTGTGGAGGAGGAGTTACTGTGGAGGAGGAGTTACTGTGGAGGAGGAGTTACTGTGGAGGAGGAGTTACTCTACCAGCATGAAATTTGAATGACCTGTGCAAGTTAATTAAAAAAAAAAAAAAAAAAGTTATGCCCACTTTTGCATTAATTTTGGTACATTCCTTGAATAAATACCGTTAGTAATACAACTGCAAGCGCAGCTCACTGCACAAATTTGGCCTGTGGTATTCCCTAGGCCAGGGGTCTGCAACCTTTAAGACATAAAGAGCCACTTGGACCCGTTTCCGAGAGGGAAAAAAAGACTGGGAGCCGCAAAACCATTGCAACATTTAAAACAAATCCGACACTGCATATATTGCAAAAAACGCTCTGGTCATGAAGGGGGTTTAAGGGCCCAGTAAGCAAAGGGTTAACCAGGGCCACAGTGTATCGTCATAATCACAATCATAGCCTTAGGTCAGTGGTGGGCAACCTTTTTTTTCGAGTGAGCCAAATCTCGCCAAAACCACAATTGAAATTTATTTTGAGAGAAACATTTTTAAAACTGAAAATACATCCCCCATATAGTAATTCATCCCCCATAGTAATTCATCCCCCATATAGTAATTCATCCCCCATATAGTAATTCATCCCCCATATAGTAATTCATCCCCCATATAGTAATTCATCCCCCATAGTAATTCATCCCCCATAGTAATTCATCCCCCATATAGTAATTCATCCTCCATAGTAATTCATCCCCCATATAGTAATTCATCCCCCATAGTAATTCATCCCCCATATAGTAATTAATCCCTCATATAGTAATTCATCCCCCATAGTAATTCATCCCCCCTATAGTAATTCTTCCCCATATAGTAATTCATCCCCCATATAGTAATTCATCCCCCATAGTAATTCATCCCCCCTATAGTAATTCATCCCCCCTATAGTAATTCATCCCCCATATAGTAATTCATCCCCCATAGTAATTCATCCCCCATATAGTAATTCATCCCCCATATAGTAATTCATCCCCCATAGTAATTCATCCCCCATATAGTAATTCATCCCCCCTATAGTAATTCATCCCCCCTATAGTAATTCATCCCCCATATAGTAATTCATCCCCCATAGTAATTCATCCCCCATAGTAATTCATCCCCCATAGTAATTCATCCCCCATATAGTAATTCATCCTCCATAGTAATTCATCCCCCATATAGTAATTCATCCCCCATAGTAATTCATCCCCCATATAGTAATTCATCCCTCATATAGTAATTCATCCCCCATAGTAATTCATCCCCCCTATAGTAATTCATCCCCCATATAGTGATTCATCCCCCATAGTAATTCATCCCCCCTATAGTAATTCATCCCCCATATAGTAATTCATCCCTCATATAGTAATTCATCCCCCGTAGTAATTCATCCCCCATAGTAATTCATCCCCCCTATAGTAATTCATCCCCCCTATAGTAATTCATCCCCCCTATAGTAATTCATCCCCCATATAGTAATTCATCCCCCCTATAGTAATTCACCCCCCCTATAGTAATTCATCCCCCATATAGTAATTCATCCCCCTATAGTAATTCATCCCCCATAGTAATTCATCCCCCATAGTAATTCACCCCCCCTATAGTAATTCATCCCCCATATAGTAATTCATCCCCCCTATAGTAATTCATCCCCCCTATAGTAATTCATCCCCCATATAGTAATTCATCCCCCATATAGTAATTCATCCCCCATAGTAATTCATCCCCCATATAGTAATTCATCCCCCATATAGTAATTCATCCCCCATAGTAATTCATCCCCCCTATAGTAATTCATCCCCCCTATAGTAATTCATCCCCCATATAGTAATTCATCCCCCATATAGTAATTCATCCCCCATATAGTAATTCATCCCCCATAGTAATTCATCCCCCATAGTAATTCATCCCCCCTATAGTAATTCATTCCCCATATTGTGTGAATTCACTTACCTTTGCTCCGCGCGTTCCTCTCGCTGGGTTCCCGCGCCGTTCTGGTCTTCAGGGCGGACTGTGAGAGGAGAGGAGTTCGTCACGCTGCCCCGCCTACATCCGGGCTGCCCCGCCTACATCCTGACAGCCAATGTTTGCCAGCGGGCGCCCGGCACACAGAAGATCTGCATTAAAAGAGCCACGGCTTGCCGACCCTATTGCCTGTCACCTGGTGGGCAGTGTGCTCCGGAGCCGCAGGAAAGGTGAAAAAAAGCCGCATGCGGCTCCGGAGCCGCAGGAAAGGTGAAAAAGAGCCGCATGCGGCTCCGGAGCCGCGGGTTGCCGACACCCGCCCTAGGCTCTCCCGTTCCTCCAGGAAACAGCTTGTGCAGGAGGAACAGAAGGAACTCTGGGTACATGTGTTCCCTAATCCCTCCTGTAACTTATCAACTAACACATGGTGCTTCTGGAGCCACAGCCGTCATTAGCTGAGGATGCAGCTGTTCAAGCATGATCTGTGCTTGAATAGCTACATTGGAGGACTCCATAAAGAGTACCTGCCACTGCCATTGTTCTCATATACGGAGGCTTGTTAGCCTCTTGGGATGGCAATAAAGTTAAAAAAAAAAAAAAAGTAAATTATATAACACCTTGATGCCCTCCTCAGACTAGGGTAGTCCGGACTCGCTATGTATAGTAACACAAAGAGTGTGCGCACCAGCCTGGTGTATTATCTTTAAACACTGTTTTTATTTAAAAAGGGGAAATAGATAATTATTCTCACAAACCAAAAAAAAAGGACATGCGTATCATAAATATCCAAATAGATGACTGCCAAAGCCACTGTGTCTACTCTTTACATCCTGGGAAGTTGCCACACGGGCCTCCAGATCCTGACAAAGCCCCCTGAGCCTGACAGGGGCCCCCTGAGCTGACACGTTTCGAGGAAGGTCCCCTCTTCATCAGAGCTTCAATATTTGCACATCAGTAGCTCTGATGAAGAGGGGACCTTCCTCGAAACATGTCAGGATCTGCAGACCCATGCGGCAACTTTCCAGGATGTAAAGAGTAGGCACAGTGGCTTTGGCAGTCATCTATTTGGACATTTATGATACGCATGTCCTTTTTATTGGTTTGTGAGAATAAGCCCCCGATTTCCTCTCTTTAAATAAAAACTGTGTTTAAAGATAATGCACCAGGCTGGTGCGCACACACTGTGTTACTATACAAAGTGAGTCCGGACTACCCTAGTCTGAGGAGGGCAGCAAGGTGATATATAATTTACTTTTTTTTTTTTTTTAAACTTTATTGCCATCACAATAGGCTAACAAGTCCCCTTGTTTGATAACAATGGCAGTGACAGGTACTCTTTATGGAGTCCTCCAATGTAGCTCTTCAAGCACAGATCATGTGTGTTACTGTATGTAAGGAGTATGCAGAGCGGCTCTGGCGGTCTTCTATAATCACCTATTCCCTCTTTTTAATAAACAATGTTTAAAGATGGTGCTCCACGCTGGTGAGTCCTATTCATATTTCTAGACATATTATTATTATTATTATTATTTTTTTTTTTATTAAACTATGATCTGTGCTGAAAAAGCATAGACATGCTATTTCCGACCTTAGCTGAGCTCTGATAAATATTGGTAAAACTGGTCATAGAAATGTCTAGGTCAGGGGTAGGCAACCTGCGGCTCTCCAGCTGTCGCAGGACTACAAGTTCCATCTTGCCTCTGCAAGTCATAGCTGTAACTGTCAGTTTTGTAATGTTGCAATGCCTCATGGGAAATGTAGTTCCACAACAGCTAGAGAGCCGCAGGTTGCCCACCCCATGGTGTAGGTAGTGCCGATCTATGACCGATTTGTGCGGTTCCTCCCATTGTTTAAGAGGAACTTTACCTTCTGTAAACTTAGGAAGTCATGTTAATTGCTGATCATTGACGGAAGATTATGAAACGTCAATGTTTTCCGGGTAAAACCAATACTTGGCCTTAAACATCCCCCTGGGTTTTGTATGTTTTTTATTATATGTTACCCTGTGACTGTGAGAGCAACGCTTCTCCTCCCCCCTCCTCCACCCTGACAGCGAACTGTCACCAGAGCTTAGACAAAAAAAATCGCCCCACCAGACAGTGCGCTCGCTGCCTGCAAAACATGTTTGTTTCTTTTTGAGCTCGCTCTGAGCATCGCTGGATGTTTCTAAAGAGGCCAGCGATAGGGGCAGCAATCTGACTTGATGTCCTTTACAGAAGTCTTCCAAAGCACGGGGCCACCCTTTATGATCAGTTGTGGGGGATTCTGCGGCTGCCCTTACTTTGGACGGCTCTTAGTCATGCGACATAAATGTATGATTCATACTTTGCTATAGTAACTGAGCGAGCAACAGCGATCGCTGAATACTCAGCAGGCAGCCTTGTTTCAGCATGCATCTGCTCCCGTTGACCTTGAATAGTTTTTTCTTTTTTTTTTGTTGCTGTGATATCCGCTAGGTTGGAAGTTGCCGGTATTTAGAAGTCTAAAGCCGGCTGGTATAATGCTTGCTTTGTTGCCAATCCTCTCTTACTCCATTTATAGCTGCATTCTTTTTTTATGAGTTTGAGATTTCTTTTTTTTTTTTTTTTGTAATTTAAATATTTTATTCATTTTCAATTTCCCATTTATACTAACATTAAAAGAAAAGAAAAAAGAAACACAACAAAGAACATCTACATACTTAACAATATATCAAAATATTAACATATATCCCCCTCCACCCCTATCCCCCACCCCTACCCCCCCCTTCCACCCCTACCCCCCCTTCCACCCCTACCCCCCCCTTCCACCCCTACCCCCCCCCCTTCCACCCCTACCCCCCCCCCCTTCCACCCCTATCCCCACCCCTTCCACCCCTATCCCCACCCCTTCCACCCTTCCCTCCCTATCCCCACCCCTTCCACCCCTATCCCCACCCCTTCCACCCTTCCCTCCCTATCCCCACCCCTTCCACCCTTCCCTCCCTATCCCCACCCCTTCCACCCTTCCCTCCCTATCCCCACCCCTTCCACCCTTCCCCCCCTATCCCCACCCCTTCCACCCTTCCCCCCCTATCCCCACCCCTTCCACCCTTCCCCCCCTATCCCCACCCCTTCCACCCTTCCCCCCCCCCCCCCTCCACCCTTCCTCCCCTCCCCCCCTCCTCCCCTCCTCCCCTCCTCCCCTCCCCCCCTCCTCCCCTCCTCCCCTCCTCCCCCCCCCACCCTCCACCCTCCCCCCCCCCCCCCACCCTCCAATACAATGCAAAACATGAGGGGATTGAGGGCCCTGCTCCTTGGAGCTTACAATCTAGGAGGGAGGGGATGGTGGCACAGGAGGAGATAGCTGTGGGGGATGGAGTGGTAGGAAGAGTGGAGGAGGTCGGCAAGTTAGCGGGGGGGTGGGGTAGGCTTCCCTGAAGAGATGGGTTTTCAGGGTGCGCCTAAAGGTGAGGAGAGTAGGTGATAGTCTGATGGGTTGGGGTAGGGAGTTCCAGAGGATGAGGGAATCCCTAGAGAAGTCCTGGAGACGGGCATGGGAGGAGGAGACCAGGGAACTAGAGAGTAGGAGGTCTTGTGAGGAGCGGAGTGTACGTTTTGGGTGGTATTTGGATACCAGATCGGTGATGTAGTTTGGGGCAGTGTTATGAACGGCTTTATAAGTCAATGTTAGCATTTTGAATTTTATCCGTTGGGCAATCGGAAGCCAGTGGAGGGATTGGCAGAGATTGGCGATTCTCCTTACTTCTGGGGCTCCCAGGCCTAGAATCATACTACTTTTATTCCATAGAGTTCACCTTTATCCTCTCATCTCTATTACATAAACTGTGAAAATAAATTTGACTTTCTAAACTCCTCCCATTTTCTCCATCTTACACGAAAACTCTCCATTTTATCTTCATCCATATGGTAAAGTTCCTCCAATCTATATATCTGATCCACCCTTCTCACCCAATCCTTTTATTTTTGACACTTCTTGTTCCCTCCAAAATCTGGGTATCAAGCCCTCCGCTGCATTCAAATAATACAACAAGACAGAATCTTTGTATTTTTTTTCTGAGAACTTAGTACCACGAAAAAGGCAGATTTCTGGGTCTTTTGGAATATTAAGCTGTTATTTTCTGAATCTGGCAAATGATTCCCTCCCTCTTGGGATGATTTCAGTTCCTGTCCGGGAGATGTACCGAAAGCGCGGGGAAATCACTGTAACGCCTCTTTTCGAAAAATGTCTTCGGAACAGGCGATGGGAAGGTTTCCCCTTTCCTATTGTGATTGTGAAAGCTGTAAAAAATGTGTGCTCCTCCCCCCCATCCCTTTCTGCTTCTGTTTTGATTGTTTGAATAAATAGAGAGGGGGGATCTCCCAAGTTGGGGGTACAATGTACGCTTTAAGGCTCCATGCACATTAGCTCAAAAAACGCTGGATAAGAAAACGCTGCTGTTTTTTAGTAGCATTCAGAAGCATTTATTTTTTATTTTATTTATGTCAGGTACTTATATAGCGCCGTCAGTTTACGCAGCACTTTACATATATATTGTACATTCACATCAGTCCCTAACCCTCAAGGGGCGTAC